>NC_143524.1:46408369-46569083 GCF_031878675.1 Megascapheus bottae
GGGCAGGTCCGAGGGGAGTTGGCTTGACTCCCCTGGGCTCCTGTGGGCTTGCCCTTGCCTTGCCCTACCTGCTGCAATCCCAAGACATACTGAGGGACCCCAGGGCTCCTCTCATCTGCTCCTCCTCCCTGACTTGGGAAGCAGTGCTCTTTCCATGGTCACTAACAGACTTTTGGATCAGGTACCAGGTGACCTGGTCAAGGGTGGGATTTCCTGTGCAAGCAGACAGACAGACAGACCAACCAACCAGGGCTGTCCTCACTGTCCACTTGCATGGGCAAGTTCCCTCCACCAAAATAAGTTAACCAAGAGCACTTGGCCAAGGCAGGACATTCAGGACTGTTTTCCAAGAGCAGGCCTCAAGGTAGCTCTCGTGGCTGTGTACCTAGCTGGATGGCATTTCCAGGATCCAGGCACAGGCTGAAGGTCCACAGCTAGGTTCCTCTGGGAGTGCTGACCTGGCTGTAGATCTGGTCCAGACTTGGTCTGTCATCTGGAGCCTCCTCCCAGCACTCCTTCATCAGCCGGATGTACTCAGGGGGTCCGTGGTCTGGGAACACTAGTGGCCGGTACAGAGGAGGGGGGGACACCACCTTCCGGATGATTTCTGCAACAAACCCCAAAGGCTCAGGGGAGGGAGTTAAGGGTGGCCTCAAGTGGTGGGGATCAGGCCCTGAGGTGTTCTAGGTCCCATAGCTGCCTGACGCACATGCCTCCCTGCCTTCCCAGCTCTGCCCTACCACATGGCCCTGGAATGGGTCTCACGCAAGGAGCTCCGAGTGCTGGGTTTGAATTCTGGATCTGTCAACACCTTGCTTGGAGATGATAAAGAAGACAGTGACCCCTCAATTGTCTCATCTGTAAATGAACTCAACAACCTTCCTTCACGAGAGGGGTGCTGGGAGGAGGGGACGATGTAAGGCAGGTTGCCCCCACTATTGGCGTTCTATTGCCAGAAATACCCACTGGTGGGCTTGAAGCCCTGACACCTTGGCTCTCTCCACCATCCCTGCCACCCAGTGTGGAGCCAATCACCCAAGACTACTCCTTCCATCTCCCCCATGGTCACTCTCAATCCCACCATAGCTGTCCTCTCCATCCCTTCTCTATGAGTTAAAGGCCACCCCATATGGTCACAGCCAGGCCCTCTGGTATTCCCATCCGGCTCTATCACTAGCCATCACCAATGGATGGAAGTAAGACCTGCCTCTAGAAGCTGTTGGGAGATCTGAAAGAGTGCACAGAGCCTCAAGTTAACAGGGAAGGAGAAAGACTAGGCACCAAGCTCAGGCTCTGGAGTCAGGGGACCAGCATAGGGTTTCTAAGCTTCATTACCATTGTGGCGATTTATTTTCCCTCTGTGAGCCTCAGTTTCTGCACCTGTAAAGTGTGCAGCTAACACTACCTGCCTATGGAGTTACGTGGTAGAGCAGGTTTACCTACTCTCATGGTAGGGCCAGTGAGGAGAAGCATCCTGGATTTCAGTGACCCTTTCATTCCTTCCTTGGCCTTCTTATTGGGGTAGCACAGGAGGATCAGTCCATGTTAAAGATAGGGCAATTGAGCTGGGCGCCAGTGGCTCACATCTGTAATCCTAGCTACTCAGGAGGCTGAGATTTGAGAGGATCACAGTTTGAAGCCAGCCTGGGCAGGAAAGTCAGTGAGACGTTTATGTACAACAAACTACTGAAAAAAGCCATAATTGGAGCTGTGTTTCAAGCAGTAGCATGCTAGCCTTGAGCAAAAGAAGCTCAGGGACAGCACCCAGAGCCTGAGTTCAAATCCCTAGACCAGCACCAAAAAGAGAGAGGGAGATTGAAACTCTGTAGATCTGTAAACTAGAGCCACCAAGATTGGGCTTCAGTCTCACCTAGCTTGCCCAGGGTGTCCTCAGCCTCCAGGCATCAGACCCCCAGGCCATAGGCCCGAGGCTCAGAGAAGCTGAATGTACTCATAAAGAAGAGCATATAGATAGACTCTCTAACATTACCCACAGGGCTACAGCCCCCTCAAAACTAGACAGATGGTTTGGGATGAATAAAGTACAAATCCATTTCCAAGTGTCGTTGAGATTTTTTGTCATCCATGGACATGAGAAGCTGTGCACACAGGAACTCCACAAGGCAGGTATGGTGGTTCCTATTTTACAGACAAGGCTTACAGCTAAAAGGGCTCTACTCTAAATCTTGAGGCAAACTGAAGCTGGCCTTCGGCTGATGTCGCACAATCTAAGCTCTGGATCTTGTGGTTCTTTGTAAGCCCCAGTTTAATGGTCATTACAGAGGTCCCTGGCTACTTGTGGACTCCAGCCAGGGATTGACCAGGCAAGGAGACAAGGACACTGTACCTTCTGCTGAGAGCCCCGAGGAATGGTAGGGCGGAGCTCGAGTCAGCACCTCCTGTAGGATAATGCCCAGGCTGAACACATCACCTTGGAGGGTGCCTCGCCCGGGCCCTCCAGGGCCCCGCAGCAGCTCAGGAGCCGTCCACAGCAGCTCTGTAATCACAGGGCAAAGCCACACTTCATCACACTGCACCTGACAGAACCAAGGTGCATCTTGTCCCCTGCCCTGAGGCTCTTCCTAAGCAGAAAAACCATCAGCTCCAGCTCACAGCACAGGAAGTGTCGTGCTGAAGACTTTCCCCTCATCCCCTGCTTCACAAACACCAGGTGAAAACAGAGGCATCCGAACCTCCTGGCAGCCTCTTGAGCACCCCAAGCTGACCTTCTGGAGCTGGCTGGGCTTGGGGCGACCGCTGAGCCTCTAGGAGTGCCGTGTAACCATGATCAGTGACCTTGAGCACAAAACGTCCATCCACCACACAGTTCCGAGACTTGAGACGGCCATGGGGGAAATGTCGATGGTGTAGATACCTCATGCCCTGGGGAGGCGGGGCGGGGGGGAATCAGATGTAAGGGGGGGCGCTTTTAGATCTGTGATCTGTGATCTGTGAGAAGGAGCACAGGATTCTCACAGGCCTCAAAGGGGTCCCTGCCTCCCCTCCTCTCTTGCTGTTCATATTTCAGAATGTGAGATAGCTGAGCATCTGTCAGCCCGTTGCCCTGCCCACCACCCCTCAACTCCATGGGAGGCTCCTCACTCGGATCAAATCCAGCAACAGAGACGCCTTGAAGGTCCAGTCCAGCCGCAAGGCCTCGTTCTGTAGCAGGTCCTCCAGGCTGCCCCGGGTGCAGTGCTCTAGTACCAGAGCATTGAGCCCAGGGGCCATAAAGAAACCCAGGCAGGTGGCAACATTCTCATGCCTCATCTCCCGCATCTGCTGGGGCAATGGACACCTTAGCAGTACCCAGGCCCCCTTTCCCAAGGGTGGTCTTGCTAATCTACGTTGAGGTCCTCAAGACTTGGCAATCATCCCAGAAGAGCATCAGAAATAAGCAGATAGGTAGATAAGTGGTGTGTGGGAGAGCAGAAGGGTAAACAGCCACACAGGTGGATACATGGATATACAGATGAGGGATAGGTGAATAGATAGATGAATAAGTGGTAGGTGGGTCAATGGAAGGTTGAATGGATGAACTGATGGATATATGGACAGGAGAATGAGTGTATACATGGATGGATGGATGGATGGATGGATGGATGGATGGATGGATGGATGGATGGTTGGATGGGTGGTAGATTGGCAAGTTGATGGACAAAGGAATGAGTAAGAAGCCAGATGGATGGGTGGTGGGTAGATAGATGGCAGGTGGATAAATGGATAGATGAATGAGTGGTGAGCAGATGGATGGATGTTTGAGTGGGAAGATAGATGCAAGAGCGAGTAAACCAAGGATGGATAGTGAATGAGCTGTACTCACAGCTGTGCCAGGCAAGCACTCTACCACTAGGCCAAACTCCAGGCCCCTGGACCTAGCTCTTTTAAGAAATAATGCCCATGTTAGTTGTAAGATGCCCTTGGAAATGCTCAGCTTTAGCTCTAGTCATACCATCTCTTTATTTCAGACAGTAGTGATACTAAACATTACAATAAAAAGTAACCAACAGTAAGCAAATAAGATTCACCATTTGTTGAAGGCATTCTATGAGCCTGTGCTCCCTGCACCCACAGCTTTGTCAGGCTGCACACTATTGGCTCCACTTCACACACAGGTGTTCTGTGCAAAAAGGATTCCCTGTGGGATCATCCTGTCCTCTGTCCTTCATCCCATAGTACTGCCCAGGTGGTGGCAGTATCAGGTGAAGGAGTGTGTGTGTGTGTGTGTGTGTGTGTGTGTGCGCGTGCGCGCACGCGTGCGTGCGTGTGCCCCCATGCACACATGCATGTATGCGGTTATCAATGACAAGTGACCCAAAGTTCCCCTAGCAAAAGAACTACTCTCCTATAAAACTCAGAACACTGTCTGACATATAAAGGATACCCATTAATAACAGCAGATAGACACATGGAGAGGCAGATGTTGGGCAGGAGCTGGCTGAAGGGCTATGTGATGCTACTGCTAGGCCCAGATCATGCTGGGGTGATGACCTGGCTTTAGGGAAGCTGGTTGTGAAATGACAGAGCTGCTGGCAGTGATCATAGGAAAATAGCTCCCACTCTAAGGCCACAGCTTCCTCATGAATAGGATGCAATCCTGCCCGGAAGGTTGTTGTTTTTTTTTTTTTTTCCCAGCAGCACCCTATCCCAGCCCCTCCATATCTTCCCCAGCCCTACCTTTTTCAAGAGGCTGAGGCAACTCGGGCGCAGCTCAGGGCTTGTACCCATTTCAAACTTCTTCAACCACACCCAGTCTCCCTATTAGAGAAAGAATAAGAGTTTTCCTTGTGCCAATCCCCAGCTGTGTGGCCTTGGGGAAATTCTTCCACTTTTCCGAGGCTCCATGTTTGTGTTCCTTCTGTATGTTCCGAGCCTGGACACAGCCAGCTCAGTGGTTGGTGGACCCAAGTTCAAATCCTACCTTTACCTTCTTTAACCCTATAACCTGGGACAATGACTTCTGATGTCCGAATCTGGAGATAAAGGTCTGCACTGTAAGTAAGACAGTGTCCTCCCACAAGAAAAGGGCTAAAGGTATGGTCATTAAGAAGCATAGTTCTCCTAGTGTGAGGTTAGCTTTACCCTTGCAAGCTTCAGGATACCCACAAGTCTATGGGGGGTGGGGGTAGGCTCTTTGGCCAGAGAACTCTAGAAGGGGAGTAAGAGAAGGGAATCCTGGGCTAACTGCAGGCTCAACCCTCTCCTCCCATCTTTCTGGTGGTTTGGAGCCTTGGCCTC
Organism: Megascapheus bottae; assembly: GCF_031878675.1. Lineage (NCBI taxonomy): Eukaryota > Metazoa > Chordata > Mammalia > Rodentia > Geomyidae > Megascapheus > Megascapheus bottae. The sequence continues at coordinate 46,413,608 of NC_143524.1, forward strand.
ACCTGCAGCCTGGGGGCTAATTCCCCAAAGCAAAAAGAACATGCTTTGTGCATCATTGAAGCTTCTTTTCAGCAGAGGGAGAAAATTAAGAAATCCCTCTGGGACAGACCAGGTGTGTGTGGTGGAGGGTGGGGGGAGAAGTACCAAGAGTCTCTTGTTGCTTCTCATAGAAACAATTAGCTCAGTGCATCACCCATGGGAGTCACAGCACATGAGCCTTGAAGCATCCGGGAAATCTTGAACTTGAACTTGCCTCAGACAGCACTTGAGAAAGTACTTTGTCTTCCACAAAATTAGAGTTGTGCTAGGCTCACTTCCATCTTTGCAAGAGGCCAGCTTCTGTCTGGAGGCTGTCCCTCCCACTGGGGTCTTAGGGACCAGAAATCCCTTGGGCTTGAGCTAGCAGAGGAAGGTGAGACAGGCAATGGCCACACCCAAGTGACAAGAATTGGTTGTTTCCTGAGCTCAAACTGTGAACATCTCCCAATGGGCCTGGGAGCTCTGATTCCCACTACCAACCCTTCCATGACTTACACAGGGCCCAGGAAAGCCCCCTGCTCCTGGCAGACTGTTTCCCCTCTCTGAGAGAGGAAAGTGACTGCTGTTCCTCAGGCACAGGCTGAGGGCGACAGAGGCCTTCACCTGGTACAGGGCCACACTGGTGGACTCCGGGGGCACTGGCAGACTCCTTGCTGACCTCTGGGCCGTGGACATTGGGCTTCCACCATCTGCCACACTTTGGGATTCACTTCCGCTGTCCACATGCAGCCTCTGGGGGGGGGGAGGGGCGCGGTCAGAGTCTGGGTCAAGAATCTAGACCTGGCCTAGAACAAGACCTAAACCATCACCACCCACCCAGCCCTGCCCTGCCTACCCACCCTTCGGCTCGGGGGCTGGTGGAGAAAGGTGAGCTCCTGGGCTGTTAGCAGGATCTGTTGGGGGCCCGGAACCAACTGCAGCTGCTGGATGCCCAATCTGGAGGTGAGAGAGAGGACAGTGGGAGAGGAGTTGCAACGGTCTCCCCCAGCCCGGCCCAGTCCCTGGAGCAGCCTCTGACTCACAGCCCTCTCCTACTCACTTTCTCTCTCATTGCTGACTCTCGCAGTCTCAGCTGGGCTGAGAAGGCACTGAGCACTGTCTCCATGAGTTCCTCAGCCTAGGGCTCAGATCTGCAGCCTCCCTGGACTAGCACACTCTATCTCCAGCCATATTGTTCCCAAGGCCTCATGGGATAACCAGAGCCTGAGGTAAGCAATGCCCCCTTTCTGGATGTAGCTGAGGCTTGGGGAGCATCTGGATTCACAAGCACAGAGGAATCCAGATCCCAGGGAGAACTGTTCTGGAAGCTGCAGGACCTGTGTGGATGGTGTTGACCAATCCTCATTGTACAGGTCAGGGGACTGAAGCTCAAAGATAGAGCCTCTTCCTGGATCTCCTGCTTCACTTGGGTCCCCCACAGACCTTCACAGGAGGCACCTGGGGCCTCAGTACACTCTGACCACCACCAGGATGGAAAGACGTATAGGGGCCTTGAGGGTCCAGGGGGTAGATTCTGGGATAGCCCCTGCAGATTGCTGGGGGAGACCCTGTGAAGAAGACTGAGAAGGCCAGAGCAGGCTCGGCAGGTAGTCTCACCTGATGAAGTAGGCAAGGGCCCCGCCAGCCAGCACCAGGACACAGGCCAGCACCCCAGTGAGGAGGCTGCCCAGGGGCTGCGTATCTGTAGGAAGCAGGGATACTGGGAGGCAGAGCAGATAGCGGCAGTGCTGAACCACACCCCTACACATGTACCCAAAGCCCCTGTGATTTGGTCTCGCAATCAATTAAATTCATCTGAGTTTAGATTCTGAGTTTGAATCTACATGGCACCATCATTGGATCCCTGAAGGAATCAAATTGCCAGGGTAGACTCCTGCCCAATATCTTGCCACCCCTAGATAATCCTGAGAGCCTTGTCCCCCTGCCTGTATCCTTCATTAGAGGGGCCTGTGACCACCCTGAGATGGAGCCGCCTGTGTCTCCTCAGTGCTCAACATGATGTTAGTCAAGTGTTTGCTGACTGGTCTACTGAATGGATTATGTAATGCCTGGCAGAGGGTGACATCTGTGAGACACACCAAATGAAGGCAGGGTTGGTAAGGGTTCCCTATGGGATCCATGCACAGCTCCTGGCTGTTACCATGAAGCTCTGATTGCACTGTGTGGTGTGGTCTCTTGCTGTCCTTTGCTGTGCTACAGACTGAAGGCCCAGAGAGTGGGGTCTAAATTTGTCTTCAAGAGTATAATTTCCAGGGCCAGGAGTTTGACCTAATGGCAGAGTGCTTGCCTAGCATACACGAATTCCCAGGTTCGATTCCACAGTAATGCAAACATAGAAAAAGCCAGAAGAGATGGCTGTGGCTCAAGTGGTAGAGCTCTAGCCTCAAGATAGCCCAAGGACAGTGCTCAGGTTCTGAGCTCAAGCCCAGGACTGGGAAAAGAAAAAGAAAAAAGAAAGAAAAGAAAAGAAGTTTAAAAAGTATAATTTTCAAGCACCAGTGGCTCACAGCTGTAATCTAGCTTCTTAGGAGGCTAAGACCAGGAAGATTACAGTTTCAAGCCATCCCAGAAGAGTTCAATAGAATCCATCAGTAGATAGATTCTATTAACCAGCCCCAACCTGGGAGGCACAACTCTAGTGGTTCAGTGTCAGCCATAAGCAAGGAACTGCAGTGAGCTCAACCCTAGTATTGGCACAAGTGAACACACACACACTATCCCATGAGGATAAAGATGCTATTATTCCATTCTCTTCTCTACCCTGGGACTCAATAAATGCCACGGCAGAAAAAAACAAACAAACGAACAAACAAACAACAACAAAAACCCAGGAAAAAAAGCAGAAGCTTCACAGCACTGCTGAGAGGGCAGGAAGCAGATAGCCCTGGCCCTGCTCAGCACAGCACATACACTAGAAACTGTGTGATGAGGGCCTCCGTGACCACAAGGAAGGGGCTCCAACTTACTCAAAAAGCAAAGCAACGTTGGAGAGGGTGGAGGGAGGGGAAGAGCAGCCCAGGGACAGAAAATGCAGTCAAGGGCAAGGTGACACGTGGCATGTGTTCAGAGAGATGCAGGAATAACAATGGCCTTAGAACTGCGGAGTGAGCTGGCTGAGAGACCAGGGCAGGAGGTTCAGCAGGGCAGGTATGATATACACAAGCCTGGTTAAAGCTGAGCTGCCCCCTAGAGGCAGAAGGGTGACTAGATGTACATTAGGGAAGATGGGGGCACCTGTCATATACATCTGTGTGCACTTTCCTATATATCTAGGCACCTGTAGAATAGCGTGGATTCGTCACCGATGACTCCTGGGGATGGATAAATTACAGGAGTCATTCTGATCTCATGCTCCCCAGTGGTCATGAGGAAAGATAAAAGCTTGTGCTTGACCCTTTTGCTCAGCAAGAGCTCAGCCACTGGCTCCCTCTGTGACTTTGGGCAAGTCACTAACCCTTTCTGTGGTTTTGCTCTGGTGTCCACGGTGGACAAGGCTATAGTGTATTTTAGAAGGCCTGAAAGATAAAAATGTCTCTGTTAATGTGTGAACCTGGCTCCTCTGGAGCATCCCATCTGTTGGTTCCATCTTCTCATAGTCAGAACCCTTTTTTGCCCCTGTTCCCAATACCCATGAAAAGAACTGTAATGAGGAGGTAGCTGCGGATGACTGGGTAGATGGGTGGGTGAATGGATGGACAGAAGGTAGATAGGAGGAGAATAGATTGACAGTGGATGAGTAAAAGGGCAGGTTGGTGAGTACATTGTGGTAGAGGGATGAAATGATGGATGGATGGATGGATGGATGGATGGATGGATGGATGGATGATGAATGGATGAATGATAGCTGGGTGGATTGACAGATAGGTGGTAATGGGTAGATGCGTAGATGGATAGGTAGATACATGAATAACAGGATAGCAGAGGATAGATGAGATGGGATGAATGATGGGTTACCTCTCATGCACAGTGTGTTGGGATCAAACCAGCAGCTGGAATCCTGGGCTGGAGGGACCCCTCCTGGGAAATGTATGGTCTTGCTCAGGGGCTGCACTTGCCATGTGCCTGTGTCCAGAATGTGGGTGGGGACCAGCTGGTTCCCTTGGCCATCTGTGTCCAAGATTACATAGTGGGCTAGCCTCCTGCCCTTTTCATCTGTCCGGATCCTCTGGCCAAAGCCATCCACTTCGAGAGCCCCTATGTGGTCACCTAAGAAAGCCCCTGAGAGCTTGACTCCATGGCTCTCAGAGTGGTTCAGGGCATGAGCCAACAGGACAACAGCATCATAGATGGTTCCAAAGAGTGGGGACACCTGTGGAAGAGACTCCCTTAACTCAAGGCACAACATCCCAGACATCTCAAGGTCCTGGTCCCCATGCCCATAGCAGTTGTTGAGATTATCATTCTCTCCCTGAACACAGCCCTCTTTCTGGTCCTAACATTGCCCCAGGCTCCATTCAGCAGCTTCACAATCTTTATAGCCACCTCCACTGTGACCTCCACCAACTCCAATGTCCTGAAGACACCTTCTAAAGCCCTTGATCTAACAAGTTCTACCTCACTGCTCTTCATTAAGAAACATCCTGATCACTCAGGGCGTGGGTCAAGAGCCAACTCAACACTGCCTGGCCCATTCTATCTCACATGGCTCCCTGCCCCATCCTGGCCTCTTGTTACTTGATCCTCTTCTATTTTCTTGGCAGATAGTAGCGCTGCCACTATTTGAACTTGGCAGATTTGAAGGTCAGATCGGATTTGTTTATCACAGGGCCCTTGACCCCTGAAGCAGTGGCACGTGAGAAACTCAATCCACATTTTTCTCCGATAAATGGCTGATGACTTTGTCAGCATCTATACTCTAGTTTCCACCTTCAGCCGCTGCTGTCTTACTATCACTAAGAAAACAGACATTCCCATAGAAACTAGAGTTAAATTCAGTCCTGTACCAAGATGGCAGCCACAATGAACACTCTCTGGAGTCACAACCATAACCAGAAAATCTCCTTCTCCAACCCACCCCAACACTTTCTCCTGATCTTCACAACTTGCTAGAGCGATGCTAACCGCAAGAGGAGGGATGCTGCAACAGAAAGAGAAGTAGGACCAGCAGTGAGGGAAGGAACTGGAATGCTATTGCATGGATGGATAGATGCGAATGAGGCACAAGAAAACAGACCAGAAGGTGAAAAAATGAGACAGACAGATAGACATAACTGCTAGGCATCAAACACTGTACCCATAGTTGATTGGGCACTAGCCAGGGAAGGCCTGAAGCAGCTGAGACACACAAAAGCACTGCTACACAGCCCTCACCCTCCATGGCATATAAGACTCTGACACACCTACCTGGTTAGACTCCAGGTGGGAAGCTGCGTCCACCCCTGTCTCATCTTCAGGGCTGGACTCCAGGCTGATGGTGAGCACTGCGTCATAAGCCTCCCGCAGTGGCTGGCTGTCACTCAGGGCAGGGTAGGAGTGGTTTCGGTAGGGTAGAGCAAAGTGCAGCGTGTCATAGGGCAGGAAGGCCAGCCTCCCATCCACTAAGCCCTGTGCCCATGCATGGCTCAGCAGGGCTCTCTGCTCTGAGCCCCCCAGCAGCGCTGAATGCATGCAAAGCACCACAACTGGAGGTGGACAAGATGGGTTACCTTTGCAGGCCCAGCACCCTAAGGCCTTCCCTGAAACCCAGATCCCTGTGGCCCTGAAGAACTGCTCTGAACTCTGAGGCCATCCCCATGCCCACACCCCTGCCCCACCTCCTCCAGCCACTGGATAATGGTAGAATTGATTCTGAATCTGTATGCTGTGACAGTTACTACCCAGGCCACTGAATCCTGGTTTTAATCTAGTGACCCCACCCCACCCCAACCAAGATGGGCTTGGCCTACCTGGCATTTCCCTCCCTATATGACCGTCCAAAACTGTTGCTCAACAATGGCTACAACCATTGCTAATAGACATTAACAGTTTTCCAGTAACCATCCAGTGCTACAGCAGCAGTGAAAAATGCATTTGTAAGCTAGGCGCCAGTGACTCATGCCAATAATCCTAGCTACTCAACAGGCTGAGATCTGAGGATCTTGGTTTGAAGCAGGCCTGGGCAGGAAAATCCAAGAGACTCTTATCTCCAATAAACTACTCAGAAAAATCCAAAAGTGGAACTGTGGCTCAAGTGGTAGAATGCTAGCCTTGAGTAAAAAGGTGCTCAAGGGAAGCACTTCTGCCTTAAGTTCAAGCCCCAGAACTGGCAAAGAAAGAAAAAGAGAAAGAAATGTATGTGTCACGATCTCTCCTTTTCAGTTAGAGAAACTAAGGCACTGAGAGGTTGGAGGAGTTGCCCCAGAATATATAACCACTAAGATGGTAGAGCCAAGGTTTGAGCTCATGGCTGAATCTCAGCTTACAATCCTTTAAGTGTGTGTGTGTGTGTGTGTGTGTGTGTGTGTGTGTGTGCGCGCGCGCACGCAACCATGCATGCTGGTACTAAGACTTGAACTTGGGGAGCTTTCCCTTAGTGCTCTATTACTTGAGCCACAACTCCACTTATGGCTTCTTGGTGGTTTTAATTAGAGATAAGAGTCTTGTGGATTTCTTGCCTATTGGGCTGGTTTCAAACCATGAACCTCAGATCCCCAAATCTACTGTCTATCTCTGTGGCTCTTTCTATTCTTCACATTTTATCTAAAGGCACTCATATACATAATCCCTTGTGTTTTTGCTTTTTCTTGGTCCTTCCTTTGTTGAAATGATCAGTACTTTATTCCATTTACACTTGCATTCCACAGATCACATTCTGCTTATTCATTCATCATCACCTTATAACCTGAACTGTGGCCTTGGGTGGCTGGCTGCCTCAAGGTCTAAGCAGATAGAAACAGCCTGTTATGGTTTGGGAAAGAAGTGTCACATTCCCCCCCCCCCGCCCCGCAAAAAAAATCATTGTGAGCAATCAGACTATGAGGATTCTTTCTCCATCAGTGGACTAGCTTGCCAATGGAGGATTCCAAATTTGATGGCCTTATTGGAAGGTAGCAGACAGCAGCACATAGGCAACAGAAGGCAAGGTGGGCACCAGTTCACCTCCTCCCTCCAGAACCCCACATGCCCAGGAGAAGAGGGTCTGGTTTGGAGAAGGGAGTAGGGATGCCTTCCAAGGTATCTTGTCTTGCCCCTGGCCTCTCCTGCCCCCTTGGCTAAATGGTGAAGTACGTGGCCTTGTGCCTCATCTCAGGCACAAGGCAATGGATCCTGCTGACTTCAGATCGAAACCTCTGAAACTTTCAGTCAAAATTAAATCTTCTTCCTGTCAAGTTATTTTCCTCAACTACTTGTGACAAAAAGTATAACTAAGCTGGACGCCAAGGGGCTCATATCTGTGTTACAAACAATTCAGGAGTCTGCGATCTGAGGATCACAATTTGAAGCCAACCAGGATGGACAAAACGAGAGACCCTTATCTCCAATTAACCAGCAAAAAAAAAAAAAGCCAGTAGTGAGAATGGCTCAAGTGTGTAGAGTTCCAGCCTTGATCAAAAAAATCAAGACTATGAGGACCTGAGTTCAAGTCTCATTATTGGGGGGGGGGGGAATTCTGACTAATGCACAGACCTTGGTAATAAAGCAGCCAGTTGCCCCTCCCTCCAGGCACTAGGATAGAGGAACCTGGCTCAAGGTGAAGTCCACAGCAGAGTCCCTTGGTACCATTCCTCTCCCCTACTCCCTTTTCTGACGATTTGATTGAATAGGGTGGAAAACAGAGCCACCATGACTGATTAGGGAACTCCTTGCTGGACCTTGCTGGACCCAGAGAGGTCAGAACCTGGAGTCCCAGCCTCAGCTTGAACCCCTGAGTGGTAACTATGATTTATGGACCAGTGGCCACCAGCCACTTTTCCAGGCTCTGAAAAGTGAGAGAATCCCACCAGGGGTTGAAAGAGAGTCAAGATAGTGTCTTATGTGTTCTGCCAGGTTTCTTTTCCTTAAAGGTTAAAAGCCCTGTTCTGTGTCTGGCCACAAGGGGGCAGGGATCCACACAACTGGCAAGGCTCACCCAGCCTGTGAGGCACAGGAAGCTTCCAGCCACGGCCATCTGATTTCTAAGCTGCCCACAGGAGTAAAGAGCTCAATTATACTTACTTTTCAGGCCATCCACACTTCGGAGCTGCTTTAAGACGTCCATGACTCCTTGCTCTCCAGGTCCCAGAGATGTCACAAGCCCCACAGGCAGCCCATGTGTTCTGAAAGTTGTGGCCAGCTGCCGAGCTGTAGCCACCCAGATGTCATGCTGGGAAGACACAATGGCCACGCGAGCCCAGCCGAAGTGTCTCATGACAGACAGCAGCACATGGGCAACAGAAGGCAAGGTGGGCACCAGTTCACCTCCTCCCTCTGGAACCCCACATGCCCAGGAGAAGAGGGTCTTGCCCCAGCCTTGCGCCAGTAGGGCTGCTGCTGGACAATAACCAGGATTGACAGGACCCACAAAAGCAGCCACAGTATCTTTGTGGGCCAAGAATGTGGCCAGGGCATGAGGGGTGTTGCAGCCTGTGGGGAGGACCACAGAAGCCAGCTGCAAGCCAGGCAACAGTGAGGAGTCCAGGTTGACTTGGTCCACAGCTAGCTGGGCAGCCACACTGGGAAGGGCTTGGGCAAAGATGGGATCACAGTCCCAGGGACCCAGCACTCCCAGAGTGAAGGTCCTAGCACCCCAGGCTAGCCAGGGCAGGGAGCTGGTTCCCAGAAGGGCACCCCAAAATGCTAGAGAGAAGAATGATAGGGAAGAGGCTGTCCTCAGATAACTATGAGTGAACCCCCATAGGCTCTGGCACGGCAGGCCAGTCTTCTGGTGGGGCAAAATCCAGTTCCATCCTTTGGAGTACAAGCTCCCCTGCAGCCCTGGAAAAGAGGGGTGTGGACAAGGATTGTTTATCATCTTACACGACTGTGAGGCAGACACTCCTTCACAGAACCTCAGTTTCTCATTGGTAAAATGGGGAACTTGGACCCATGATCTCGAAGGACTCCCCAGCCAGTTTGGAAGGGCTTCATATCCTCCCAAGACTGGTGCAGTGCCTCATAGCACTCATGCCATGGGTGTTCTGAACCCTTCTTGTTCTGCTGCTGCTATGCCCAAAGTGGTCTCCTAGCAGCTGGGTCTCCGAGCAGGTCCATCCTGCCTTGGAGCTGAATCCCTCAGAGAGAGCCATGGGCTCAGAGCCTATTGCTTCTGGATGGCGAGGTAAGTAGCTGTAGCTGTAGTGACAGTAGCTACCTCTCCTCCCAGACTCCAGAGCCCCGGTCACCACTCTTCACCATACAGCCAGAGGTCCAAATGAGAGACCCTCATTTTCTAGAGGAGGAAATGCAGCCAAGGTCTCACCAAAGAGAGATCTGAATCAGAACCACATCATGGCTTCTAACCTGCCAGCCAAATAAAAAAAAAATCCTGTTTGGAGAGCTAGAGCAATAGAGCTGACAAAGTTGTTTAAGTCATAAACATATAGACTGAGTCCTCTGTGTCCAGAGGATGAAATGAAGGCACAGGAAGGAGGATGGGTTTCACTGAGTCCCACAAAACAGCAGTAGGATCCTCTGGTGTGAGGTCTGGATGCCATACTCAGGGACTGAAGAATTCTATAGTCAGTGGCTCACTGCAGGGATTCAGCAGTTTAGCTCTGGGACAAGGCAAGAACTGACCTAGACCCCATCTCTGTCCCTGATTTGGCATAGGAACCCTGCCCTTTTCTGTGCCTCTGTTTTCCCTGCTCCGCGGGAAGGGTTTGGTTTGGATGTGTACACTCTGATGTTCTGTGTGCTGATTAAAATCAAGAGACAGGTGAGCCCTCCTGCTCCTTCCCCCTGTAGTGTGACAGCTTCAAAGACTTCCACCTCAGCCATCACTGGTTAAGGTGCTAGACCCGAGACCTAGGTCCGAAGTCAGCCACGGGGTTGCCTGCTTCCTGAGCCCACCCTGGTCTGTCTTACCTGCCTCCGGCGGCCTCTGTCTCAGACTCACCTATCATATCGAGCTTTCAGATCTGACTCACTGTTCCTTTGCTGATCCTAAACTTCTTGCGTCCGGGTTCTGAGAAGCCAAGCTCTCTGAGCCTGTTCTGACCTGAGGGCTTTCATTCTCAACACAGCTAAAGTCACAGGAAACTCCTCTGCTGCCTGTCAGCTTGCTAACACTCCTGCCCAGGGAGGGCCTCATATACGGTTCATTCCCTCTCTATTCCCCCAGGAGCCTGAAGAAGCCACTCGGAAAATTAGATCTGTTCAAACCCTAGGCCTCCAGAGTGCCCGTGCCGAAAGGAAGAGAGAAAGGAGAGGAGAGGAGAAAGAAGGTGGACAGGAGGTAAAGGAGGGAGGCAGAGAGAGGAGAGAAGAGAAGAATGGGAGGGAGAGAAGAGGAGAGAGGGAAGAAGAGGAGAGGAGGGGAAAGGAAGGAAGAGAAGATGTTTTCAGCACTTTGGACAGCTCCATTGTAGGCTGGGGTTCTCCAGAGGCAGGAAGAATGAACCAGCCAGACAAATCTTTGCAGTCTTGTGCTGGGCACTATCCATTTAACTCCCTGAGAAAGGTGTTATTATTCTCAATTTCTAGATTTTAAAAAAGTACTGCTCAAAGAGGTTAGGTAATTTGACCACAGCTCAGAGCTAGTAAGTGACAGGGCAGGCTGAGGGCCTGGCTTCTGCTCCTCCTACCACAGGAGTCCTGGAGGGTCAGAGAGGAGCTCTTCTTCTGGGATGGCTGTCCATGTGGAGACAGAGACCGTGGCCCAGCAGACTTCCAGACTTCTCTCTTCAACTGTTCTATGTGGAAAAGTGAATATGAGGGCCGGGAGTTTGGCCTAGTGGTAGAGTGCTTGCCTAGCATGCACGAAGACCCAGGTTCAATTCCTCGGTACCACGTACATAGAAAAAAGCCAGAAGTGGTGCTGAGGCTCAAGTGGTAGAGCTCTAGCCTTGAGAAAGTCCAAGGACAGTGCTCAGACCCTGAGCTTAAGCCCAGGACTGGCCAAAAAATAGTGGCTATGAATGTGTTCTAAAGGTACTGACTGTCTCAGTGGGTGCTTTCTTAACCTGTACAATTTTGTCAAGTAGATATCCTGTTTTGTTTACTTGTGTTGCATTATTCATTCAACTGATACTGAGCACTCACTTCCTGCTATAGTAGAGAGGAAGCCAGAGCTGCCCTCATTCCTTCCTCTCCCCCCAACTTCATTGCTGCCATCTCCCCTCAGATACCTCCAAGTCTCAGACACTGCTCTAAGATACATGAGCTCCATCAACTTATGAGAAGATTCTCCTCACTCACATGTAAGAAGGGGTATGTGACTCAACAGTAGATGGGGAAGAACATTATTAAGCATACCACAAATGGCTCACATCTGTAATCCTAGCTACTCAGGAGGCTGAGATCTGAGGAATCAAGGTTTGAAGCCAGCCTAAGCAAAAAAAGTACATGAGACTCTATCTCCAAAATTACTAGCACAATGATGAGCTAGAGGTATGGCTCAAGGGGTAGAGAGCCAGCCATGAACAAGAGTGTTAGGCCCTGAGTTCAAGCCTGAGTAAAGAAAGAGAAAGAGGGGGGGAGGAGGGAAGATAATAATGCCTATGTTTAGCATAAATGTTTTTAACTTGCCACCCAATCTTTATAATGTCAATAAATGAGAAACACGCTGAAGCCAGGCACCAGTGGCTCATGCCTGTAATCCTAGCTATTCAAGAGGCTGAGACCTGAGGATCATGGTTAAAAGCCAGCCCAGGCACAAAAGTCTATGAGACAGTTATCTCCAATTAACCATTAGAAAACTGGAAGGGGTGCTGTGGTTCAAGGAGTAGAGTGCTAGCCTTGGGCTGAAGAGCTCAGACATAGTGCCTACGCCAAGAGTTTAAGCCCCATGACCAACAAAAAGCAAGCAAGCAAGCAAGCAAGCAAGCAAGCAAGCATGCAAGAAAGAAAGAAAGAAAGAAAGAAAGAAAGAAAGAAAGAAAGAAAGAAAGAAAGAAAGAGAGAAAGAAAGAAAGAAAGAAAGAAAGGAAGAAAGAAAGAAAGAAAAAAGGAAAGGAAAGAAAAGAAAGACATTAAATTGAAATGTCATAAGTGAATAAGTTTTGTGTAATTTTTGTTAGCCTCCCTTTCTCTGGGACAGTTTTCTCAGGAAAGCATTTGCCTATTTGCTCTCAGATCCATTCTCTTAAGTTTAACTGGTTTCCTGGAGGGAGGAGGGAGAGAAGAAGGGACAGAGGAGGGAAGCATGGAGGGAGGGAGGAAAGGTGGAAACGTCAGTGTTCTACCACTTGAGTCACATCCCCACCTCCTACTTCTTGCTAGTTAATTAGAGAGCAGCGCCTCTCAGGATTTTTCTCCTCAGGCTCTCAGGATTATAGGTACAAACCACGGTGCCCAGCTCTCCTTTGTGGCGTGTGTCATGACATCTGAAATTCTGGCTGTCTCCTTAATCCCAAATCCAATTAGCAAAATAACCTAAATGTAATTGCCTGGCGTGATGTTCTGTAGACATCAAGTTGCTCCCTTCGAGCCCTATTATGACAGAGAACTAAAGAGGTGGCATCACTCTGAGGATGAGACATTAAAAGCACACTGTTGTCCCACATGCCATTTTCAATTATCCTTGCTGATGTGTCTCCAGGGCAGTTTCTCTGAGCCCAGTTATATAGTGGGGAGATGGGGCAGTGCAGGACTGGGACCCATTCCCCAGAAAGGTAGTTAGGTGAGCCCCTGATTTCCTAGGTGCTGGCAGAGATGAGGTCAGCAGGTTGCCACCAGCCTGTGACAGCCAAGTGCTATGGTGAATGTGGCCAGCAGGTGGCACCACCCCGCCAGCTCCTTTCCATCTGGGGCTCCCTCAAGGTTGATAAAGGCCACTTCATCTGTCCCCCTGGGAGCACAGGGGGCTTTGGCTGAAGAAGGAGTTTTACAGGACCACTGGATCACCTTTCTGATATGTTCCCCCGCACTGCACCCCTCCACTGCAGAGCCACTTATAGTCCCCCTGTCCCAGTTAGAGGGGTGCTCACCTGTTCATGCATCTGTACTATGAAACCAGCCTCCCCCAGTGACCTTGGCATGCTGATCCCTGTTCCACACTAATGGCCTTCATCTGTCCTGGATCACTGAAGAGTAGCAACAAATAGAAGGCACAAATAAATGATGCCATAGGACCTTGGCAAGCATGTGTACCCAGTATGCCTTAGGGCTATTCCAAGGTGTACTGGATGTATAATGACTCAATAATAGTCCCAACTCCTGAGAGAGAGCAAAGGCCTGCCCTGTCTTGTTCACAATGACATTTCCATGACTCTGCCTGGCACAAACTAGATATAATAAGTATCTGCTGAGTTGTCATGCTCATTTTGCTAATAAGTAAACCAATGTACAGAGAAGTTATTATCTGCCAGAATCACACAGCCCTCAGGAGGCAGAGCTAGGACTTAGAAAAGAGCACTCTAGTTCCAAAGTCCATCCTTCTCATCCTAGTAGTGCTGCTTTTACAAAATCCAGGGTCACCCATCCCCCCCATCTCTTTCTTCTCCTAGTCCTCTTAAATTCCTTACAAGAGTAATAACAATGACTTGGCCTAAGTGACATCTTGGTGGCACCATGAACTGTTCTTGTCACATGTAAGCTTCTTCATAATGTCACGGTGTAAGGTTCAGAAAAGCAGCAGCAGCCATTCTTGCTAAATTCAGTGTTGTGCCCAAAGCCACATCTGGCACATACTATGAACACAATAAATATAGGCCAAACAGGTTAACTTTTCAGATGAGGAGCTGAGGTTCGGAGAGCTTCAGATACTTGCCGAGACACAGAGCCCTGATCTGAAATCAGTTTTGCAAATACTGTGTCCCAATATTTTTGTGTCCACAAATATTTTTGTGTCTCTACTGTATCAAACTGCTGAGCTTCTCTTGGTATCAGTTTCCTCATCAGTTAAGTAAAGATCCTAAGGCACTTAAGGCTTCTGGAGGACAAAAGCCAGGATGGATGCGAAGGTTCTCTGCAGGCAGGAAAGAGTTACACAGGCTGGGGCCTCCCTTACTTCTGGCTGGATGTCTCTGAGGCCTTCACAGGGCCTGTGTGGAGCTGGAGCTACAATGCTGCAATGAGAAGCCTGGTGAAACTGGGGCATGAGTGTAACTGGGATTGACAGAGAGATGGATGATGCATGGATGCACGCATGGATGGATGAATGGATGGATAATGCATGAGGGGATAGGAAGACTTGTAGGTAAAGGATAGATAAATGGTAGCTGGATGATAGATGGATTTGTGGATGAATGGATGGATGGATGGATGGATGGGTGGATAGATGGATGGATAAATTATGGGTGGGTATGTGGATGAAATTGATGGATGATTAAATGAATGATGGATGATAGGAATGGTAGCTGGATACCAGATAGGTGAATAAATTTGTTGTTTCATGGAGATGAATTCACGGATGGATGGATAGATGGATGAGTGAGGGGGTGTGTAGGAGGACATGTAGATGAAATGGATGGATGGTAAATGAATGGATGGAAAGAGAGAGGGATAGAGAATTGTGTATATGGATAGATGGATGGGTAGATGGATGATAACTAGATGCATAGATAAATACATAGATTTGTGGATGGATGGATAGATATTGACAATGATTAAATAGATAGTAGCATACTGTTGGTGGGAGTGTAAACTCATTCAACCACTATGAAAAGCAGTATGGTGATTCCTCAAAAGATTTAATATAGAGCTCCCCTAAGACCCAGCAATTCCACTTCTTGGTATTTACCCAAATGTCCAGAAATAGGGACACATTAAAGCCACTAGTACAACAATGTTCATTGCAGCCCTATTTACCATAGCAAAAATATGGGACCAACCCAGATGCCCCTCAGTAGATGAGTGGATCAAGAAGATGCAGTACTTATACACAATGGAATTCTGTGCTGCCATCAGAAAGAATGGCATGGCCCCATTTGTGAGGAAATGGAAAGACTTGGAAAAAAATCATATAAAGTGAAGTAAGCCAGACCCAAAGGAACATAGGCTCCATGGTTTCCCTCATTTGTAATAATTAGTACACATCTAGGATTCTCCTAACAGAGGATTACAATAGCTCAAAACCTAGGTACATAAGATCATATAGGATGAGACTAAATGAAAGGATCTCTAGGATATGGAGACTATCTTGTGTGATTGTTGTTCTTAATGTACTATGTTATTTCTCTTCTCTTTTGTTGCCCTTTGGCTAATCTCATATTGTTACTATATCTGACTTGGTTACCTGGTACATTGTTTATACATTTATTTTTTATTTGAAATAAGGAAGGGAAGAGGGAAAAACAAGATGATTGGGAGGGGTGAGGGAGAGAAGTGGAGACAAAAACATGAGAAGGGGTATCAATGTGTGAGAAGTAATGCACCTACTATCTGGTGAATGTAACTGTAACCCCTTTATAGCCTGACAATAAAAATTTTAAAAATTATTTTAAAAGATAGTAGCTAGGTAAGTTGTGGATAAGAAAATAAAAGAAGAAAAAGAATAAATATCCTTTAGAAACCATGGGTTGGAGGATTCCTATGGCTTAAGTGTTAGAGCACCTGCCTAGCAAGGAGGCTCTGAGTTCAAACTTCAATACTGCCTAAAAGAAAAAGAAAAAGAAAGCAAGACATTAGCTGGGCATGATGATTCACTCCTGTAATCCTAGCTACTCAGGAGGCTGAGATCTGAGGTTCAAAGCCAACCTGAGCACTAAAGTCCAAGAGACTTTTATCTCTAATTAACCACTAGAAAATCAAAAGTGGTGCTGTGGCTCCAGGGGTAGGGTGGTAGCCTTGAGCTGAAGAGCTCAGGGACAGTGCCCAGGCCCAGAGTTCAAGCCCCAGGACTGACAAGAAAAAAAGGAAGGAAGGAAAGAAGGAAGGAAGGAGGGAGGGAGGGAAGGAAGGAACACACGTACACACACACACACACACACACACACACACACACACACACACACACACACACACGCCTCACATTGGTATTCTAGCTCATATCCAGCAGAGGGCACCAAAGCTCCAATCACTGGCCTCTACTTCAGTTTCTTGGCCTCCTGCAGGGCCCACCTGTAGTCAGAGCTGGGCTTCCCAGTAGCTTGTTGGCAGCTCTGGCCAGTGAAAGGGTCAAGACACAGAGGACACAGGAGGGAGATATAAAAAACACAGGCTTAGCAGCAGAGTCGCACTTGCACTGTATTGGGGACCTCAGCCCATCCCAGCTCAGTACCCTTGTATAACTGGGGACATACGTGTGTGCTTGTCGGCAAATTAAGTGAGCTATACTGCAGGAGCTGCATAGTGTGTGAAAGTCCTCTGCAGGTGGCTTACCCCAGGCCGCCCAGAAACATCCTCCCACTGAGGAGCCCAAGGATGCTTCTCTGAGAGTGGCTTCTATTCCAGTGTACCTGGTTCTGGTTTCCTGGGGAGTGAACACAGCTCTCGTTGCTGCTCTGCCACCCAGCCTGATAACTTCACACCTACCAGGAGCCTGGGGTACAAGTTGCTAATGTGAGAAATTCACTTTTTAACATGGAACTTGACTGGCAGCTCCCCAGTGACTGAGTGTGAATTTGCCATCTTAATGTGGCGTTAAGAGGCTTTGTTATCCCTCTGGCATTGCTGTCTCTCCTGATCCCTTGGGCCCGAGGGAAGACTTATTACAGGGATAGGGACTGGCTTGAACTGAACTGGGCTACAGAGGAAGAACTTGTCTTTAAAGCAACAATAAAAAGCCAATCTACCCACCCACCCCTCACACCCACAAAAGTAAATAAATACATAATCTACCAGCAACCCCGAGGTAAGTGACTCTTCTCAATTGATGGGTGATCCAGCCCTAAACCCATAACAGCTCCAGCACTTCAGTGGTGATCTGGCCCCTGTTTTACTAAGGGTAGAGACAGAGGTTCATATGCATTAAGAGCTCTCCGTTTACCCATTTTGTTTTATGGTGCCAGTCCTGGGGCTTGAACTCAAGAACTTGGGCATATCCCAGAGCTCTACTGCTCAAGGCTTGAACCACTGCACCAGGTCTAGCTTTTTCAGTAGTTAACTGATGATAAGAAGCTTATAGACCTTCCTGCCTGGGTTGGCATTGACTGGTGATCCTCAGATCTCAGCATCCTGGGGATGGCAGGCGTGAGTCACCAGCATCTGGTTTCAGTTTATCCTTTTATTATCACCAGGCAGAGTCCAAGGTGGGTGTGCAGGACCTCACCCTCTCCTGCTGGGGACACAGTGGGAGACCTACTTCAGCAGCCCCAGTGCAGCTTGCACCCTCTGCTCTGCCTGTAGGAGGGACTACCTCCTCCCCGGTGTGGTAAGCAACTTGGTCTGGTCTCCAGTAGGACTTTTGCATTCAGCCCTGATAGACTTCCCACACACATCGTATTCATGAGTTCAGTTTGTTGAGACCACCTCTGTGCACTCTCTGGGCGCATTCTCTCTGCCAGCTCTGGTTTTGACGCCTGGTAGTTAGAGTATGACTTGTAATGTGGTAGGAAAGGTAGTGGTAGAACCTGGTGGTGGTGAGGTACCGTGAAAGATGAGAGCAACTGGCTTTGAAAGGGGTTCCCAGGCCTGGCGAGTCTGGGTCAAATAAGACTGAGCTGTTGCTTCCCCTCCATCCCCAGATGAAAGATGGAGCTAGACAATAGCACTGGGCCAGGTGGCAAATAGCAGAGAGGAGCAAAAGTACTTTAGACTCCAGGGAGCATGCACAACCTGTAGCATTGTCTAATTATTCTCCATGGCCCCAGTGCCTCAAGGCCAGCCTGGCACAGCATTTGAAGGATTTGCCATGGACTGAGAGTGAAATGCAGAGCTAACACTGTTATTAGGCTCCATGTCTTTCCTTTTCTTTCTTTCTTTCATTTGGCAGTCCTGGGGCTTGAACTCAGGGCCTGTGCACTGTCTTTTTCAAGGTTAGCGCTCTATCCTTTGAGCCACAGAACCATTTCTGGCTTTTTCTGTGTCTAGAGTATCAAGGAATCAAACCCAGAGCTTCGTGTATGCTAGGTGAGCACTCTACCGCCAGGTCAGGCTCCTGGCCCGCTCAGAGCCTTTCCTGGATCCAGACCAGGCTGCCTTTGGTCCACGTCCTCGAGGGAGGACAGCTTCCGCACTGCTAGTTCTTCAACTCGGGTTGTTGTAGGTAGAGACAATGTGGACAGGTAGGACTAAGACTGAGATGACAGTTCTGCTCTGGCTGGCCTGTGAGTTCAGTCCTAACTCTCCTCACCTACGAAGTACAACAATTGTGCCTGCCTCCCAGGGTGGCTCTAAGGTGGGAGGGAGCAGGCATACCTGGCACCGGGGTGCCCTGTAAATGTCACATGTCAAAGCTGGAGTCACCAAGTTTGGGGCCTGCTAGGCACTGGTGACTCATGCCTGTAATCCTACCTACTTCAGAGGTTGAGATCTAAGGAAAGAAGTTTGAAGCCAACCCAAGCAGGAAAGTCTGTGAGACTCTTATCTTCAATTAACTGGCAAAAACCAAAAGCAGAGCTGTGTCTCAAGTGATATAATGCCAGTCTTGAGGGGGGGAAAAAAGCCAAGAGAGAACAAAAGGCCCTAAGTTTAAGCTCCAGTATAAGAAAGAGAGAGAGGGGGAGGGAGGGAAGAAGAGAGGGAGGGAGGGAAGGAAAGAAGGAAGGAAGGAAGGAAGGAAGGAAGGAAGGAAGGAAGGAAGGAAGGAAGGAGAGAGAGGAAAAGAGAAAGAAAGAAGAGGGAAAGTAAGGAAGAAGGAGGAAAAAGAAGAGAGAGAAAGGAAGGGTGGAAGGAAGGAGAAAGAAAGAAGAAAGAGTAAGAAGAAAGGAAGAAAGGAAAAAAGAGAGAAAGGAAGGATGGATGGAAGGAAGGAGAAAGAAAGAAAGAAAGAAAGAAAGAAAGAAAGAAAGAAAGAAAGCCAGACTACAAAGCATAAATCTGGCTGGGGATTACGCTAGTTCCTAACCCATAGATGGCTCAGAATTCCTTCCCTACTGAACCTTGATCCACAGCCATTGGGAACCATTCCAAGGGCCAGGCTAGAGGTAGAAGCTTACACTTAAGGCTGGAGTAGACACCAAACACAGAAAGCAATCTTTAGGCCAAGCTGAGCTCCAGCAGCAGCTCCAGAGGGGAGTGAAGTACCAAGCCAGTGCTCAGCTGCATGTGCGTGGCACGTGCATGTGCCCAAATGTGGGGTGGGGCTGCTTGTGGAGCTGGCATCCACTCTCAGGGTGTGGACTGTGGCAGGATTTCTACCATCTGAGAACTACATCTGGCTTTCTGAGCCTTCTTTGAGACAGAAGCAGCCAGCTGGGCTCAGATGCCTCTTGGAGCCAGCTCCCAGCCCAGCCATGCTATCATCACAGGGAGGAGCCTGGCTGCATGGGGGCCTCGTGGCATCAGCTTCAGCTGTCAGTCCTCAGCCAGCACTCTGAGAAAGAAGGCTCTGGATGGGGAGAGGGAAGAAGGCAGGAAAGTGGAAGCACTGAGGTCAGAAAAGACTGGGGCAGCAACGGCTCAGGAGGGAGTTGGGGATGGTGATCAGGTTGTCATGAGGAAAGCAGAAAAACAGACTTCAGAACCAATGTTACCACAGACAGGGAAGCGGTGGGGAGCCAGAGAGAAGCCAGAGACAGACAGATAGAGCCTGTAGACTCACAAGCAGGATAGACCAAGACAAGCATTAGATGTGGGAAGAGGGGAATAAAGTCATAGAAAGAGAAATGAGAGGGAAAGGGACTTGAAGAAAAAAATGAGACAAAGAAGAGAGAGTATGAGATAGATAAGGAGCAAGTAAAAGGACAATTGCCAGGGACAGGAAGTTGGAAAGGGCCCAACTTCTAAGGAAGGAGCCTTAGAATCCACCACAAATGAGAATCTACTATAGATGAGAAAATTGAGACCCAATAAATCAGTGTCAGAATCCGACTGAGAATACAGGCAGAAAAGGTAGTGAAAGGAAGAGACAGAGAGAAAAATGAAAGTATACAGAAGGCGCCAACATGGAGCGAGAAGGAAAGACAGAACAGGAGACAGCTGCAGGGGACTTGTCACTCAGAGCAATGAACACATAGCCCTTTCCTAATGCTCTGCCAGTGGCCAGCAAACACTAAGGCCTCCTGTCTCACCCAGGTCCTGGATGGACACAGTACAGAAAGAAGAGCAGCACATGTGGCTGGGGCTAAGGACCACCTTGACAGGGTGCTGAGTAAACAGATACTGCTATGGGGAATGGCACATTCCTTCAGACCTAAAACAGAAAATCAGAAGGAGGTGGACCCCTGGCGATCCTAAGAAATATCGATCTTAGCTGGGGATTCTGAGCCATGTGGTGTTTCTCAGCCTGGGACTATGCAGTGTAGGGGACCAAGCTTCTTGAAGTGAGTGTGAATCAAAGACACAGCTTCCAGGCACACTCAGCCACGCTTAGGAAAGGAGACTTACAAAGAACTAAAATGGCCCATGCATTAGGACCTCAGATCAGAGCTTTGTATTCCTTGAGTTCCAGGATTTTAATGAGGAGTGTTCATATGTTTTCATTTAGCTGACAATATTTCTTAAGAGCTCTGTTCAGTTAGGAAAGCAAATGGCTTCCCTTTTAGTGGCAATTCAAAACTAAAAGACATTTTCAAATTTGGATGGACTTTCTGGATTCGGAATTCTCAATTTCTGAAGTCAACATTGTGTGGCAGCTGCCCTGAAGACAGGAGGAGTCCTTGTTTAAGGACAACCCAGGCAAAAGATAGCAAGACTTCACTTACTGCAAAGCCAAAACACAAAAGGACTAGGGGCATGAGTCCTTCCACCACTCACTTATGATAGAGTGCTTGCCTAGTATGCATGAAGTCCTAGGTTCAAATCCCAGTGCAGCACAACCAAGAGAAGGAAAGGCAGAAAGAAAGGGAAAAGGGAGAGGAGAAGGGGGAGGGAAAGAAAGGGGAGGGGAAATGGGAGAAGATGAGGAAAGGGGAAGGGGGAGGGGGAAAGAGGAAAAGGAGGGAAAGGGAGGGAAAGGATGGGGGAGGGGTTAGGAGGGAGGGGCAATGAAGAGAAGCAGAGGGGTTAGGGAGAAAAGGGGAAGTGAAAAGGAGGAGAAGGGGAAAGGGAAAGGGAAGGAGAGGTGGAGGGGAAGGAGAAAAGCCAGGGAGGGAAAGGGATGAGGAGGGGGAGGGGGAGGGGAATGTGAACTCCTAGAGAGATATGACCTCCAGCTCTCTCTCCCCTGAGACATTCTGGGAGGAATCCCCCATAAGCAATGAACCCTTATGGCCCCTTGTAGCATAGTAATGGCTGACTCCAGACCTGGGCAGGGAAAGTACAAAGGATCCTGGAGATGCCTGCTGGACCAGAAAGCTGAAAGAATGAGACACATCACAAAGGCCCAGAAGGGACCTTGAGCTCCTACAGGGCACATCTGGATCACTGTGCTTCAAAACAATAATAGCAACAGATTATGACTCCTTGGATAAAATAAGAGGCCTCAAGTCCAAACAGTTAGTGAGGGAAAGACAGAAAAAGAGAGAACTAAATGAAGCACAGGCTATTTATATAGTCACAAAACACTGATTACAAATGGAAAAGCAACCATTTTCTACAGGGTTTTTCCATGGAGACACAGGGCAAGCAGCCAAGAGATGAGAGCACCCATCATGGTGGCTGGACAAGCTGAAATCATGTGCTACTGAACTGGAGGCCAGGAGGCCAGAGCAAACTGAAGAGTGTTACACAGAAAACTGTCCTGTAATCTTCACAAGCATCAAATTCATCAAAGACAAGGAAGATCTGACTGTAGCTCTGCTTCTGTCTGTAAGGGACCGAGAGATATGACAAGGAGACACTTTGAACTGGATCTTTTGGCTACAAAAGACATTATTGGGATAATTGCAGACATGAGGTTTAAGGAGTAGATGAGTAGCACACCCACATTTGTCTCCTGATTTTGATGGGTGCATAGAACATCCTTGTTTATAGAAAACAATAGACCTTATTATTTAGGAAAAGCAAATGAATGTGTGTTTTGCTGGCAGGTTTCTAAATATTTGAAATTGTTCATCCTTTTTTTTGTTGTTGTTCATACAGTACAACTCTCAATAAGTTTGTTACGTAAGGCTGGATGCTGGTGCTTTATGTCTATAATCTCAGCCACATAGGAGGTTGAGTGAGATCTGAGGATCACAGTTTGAAGCCAAAATGGGCAGATAAAAGACATTGCTGAACTCTGTACAGTGCCTGCTTCAGACTTGGAGGTGACAAAGACACATACTGCCCTTCTGTGGTTTTATGTCATTCACAACCAAACCTAACCCTGATGTTCAGCAACTAGCAGCCCTAGTTTATCTCATAGATGGAAAAAAAAAAAAGACTCAGCAAAGTTCAGTATCCATGATCTAAAAGAGAAAATAATCTCTTAGAAAACTTGGAAGAAGCCAGGTGCTAGTGGCTCAGGTCTATACTTGTAGTTATTCAAGAAGCTGAGGATTGGGCCGGGAGTTTGGCCTAGTGGTTAAAGTGCTTGCCTAGCATTCATGAAGACCCGGGTTCAATTCCTCGGTATCACATACATAGAAAAAAGCCGGAAGTGGTGCTGAGGCTCAAGTGGTAGAGCTCTAGCCTTGAGAAAGTCCAAGGACAGTGCTCAGGCCCTGAGCTGAAGCCCAGGACTGGCAAAAAAAAAAACAAACAAACAAAAAAGAAGCTGAGGATTGTTGTTCAAAGACAGCCCTGGCAGAAAAGTCTGTGAGATTCTTACCTCCAATTAACCACAAAAGGCTAGAAGTAGAGCTATGGCTCAAGTGGTAGAACACTAGCCTTGTGCACAAAAGCTAAGGAACGGCGCCCAGGCCAAGTGTTCAAGTCCTAGGACAAGAAAGAAAGATGACAGAAAGAAGGAAATAAAAAGAGAGAGGAAGGAAGGAAGAAGGGAGGGAGGGATGGAGGGAGGGAAAGAAAGAAAGAAAGAAGGAAGGAAAAGAAGAAAAGAAAACTTGAAAGAGACAAAAACTCCTTTGATCTCACAAGGGATACCTACAAAAACTCTACAAACAAAATATACATTCAAAACACATATATACAGACAAAATACATATTCCATAGTGAATGTGTTTTTAAAAATTAAACATTTTAAAACCCCAAACAAGATAAGGATTCCTGTTATCAAGACTCCTACGACCTTCACTCTAATACAGTAAAATAAAGAGGAGAAGCGAAAAGTATAAAGGAAAAAATAAAACTCCTGGGCCTGGAGTTTAGCCTAGTGGTAGAGTGCTTGCCTAGCATGCACGAGGACCCGAGTTCAATTCCTTGGTACCACATACACAGAAAAAAGGCAGAAATGGTGCTGAGGCTCAAGTGGTAGAGCTCTAGCCTTGAGAAAGTCCAATGACAGTGCTCAGGCCCTGAGTTCATGGCCCAGGACTGGCAAAATACAAAAAAACAAAAAAACCCTCCTTTTTGCAGAAGATAATATTACCTACATGGACTCTATAATCTATAAAAAATTAAAATAATAGTTTAGAAAGATATATAAATATAAGGTAAATGAATCAAATAGAAAATATATAAAGTTCAAATGCAATTTTTTTGTGCTTATATTGCTTTATTTGTCCCCAGAGCCCTTATCATTACCTGTGAAATTTATTTTCAAGTATCAAATGCAATTTTTAAAAGATGAATTTATAATAGACACAAAAACTTAAGAGTCCTTTTATGAAAGCAGATTTTAGACCTTATTGAAAAAGATAAATGAAGACCCTTGGGAAAAAATGAGAAATGGGGAAAAAAAGATGAGAAGGGGTATCAATGCATGAGAAGTATTGCACCTACTAGCTGGCGAATGTAACTGTAACCCCTTTATACATTAGAATAAAAAAAAATGAGAAGCCAGGTAAGGTGGTGCATGCCTATTATTCCATCCACTCAGGAAGTAGAGGCAGGAGAAACAGTTCAAGGCCAGCTAGTGAGCCCTTATCTTAAAAGGAAAGAAATAAAAATACAAATTAAAAAAAAAACTGTCAGGGGATGTAACGCAAGTGATAGAGCCCTTACCTAGAAACCAGCAGGTTCAATTCTCAATACTAAAAAGAAGGGGAGAGGGGAATGGACTGGGGAGATCATTTAGATTCAGTAATTTCAAAAAACCAACGTCAATAAAAAAAATCAATGTCAAATAATAGAGTGCTATAGACTGGATATCCTTCTATTTAAAAGTATAGACTATCTCCAGGGATTTTGCCTGCTAGCTCTATGTAGATTTTATTTAATAGTTAGGTAAGATACTACTAAAAAGAGTGAGGAGAGGAACAGCTGTCTCTACAAGTCATTGAGCTATTATAAACCATACAGAAATTAAGAAAGTGAGGGGGCCAATGACAAACAGAGGAAGGCTACAGAAATCAGACCCTGCATGATGGAAACTTGATCATGACAGCTGCTTTGCCCATGAACTACTGGTCGTCCTTATGGGAAAAAAAAAAAAAATGACATGTGGGCCTCACCTTTCACCATACACAAAACCAGTTCCAGGCAGATTCAGGTCTTAACAGAGAACGGTCAACTTGCTAATTTTAGAAGAGAATATATGTATATTCTTTCATGAGTTTAAGGTAGGGAAGAAATTCAATAGACTATTAAAAGCTGCACACATAAAAAGAAAGTATAATAAATTGACCTACTGTGAAGTTTAGAGTTTCTATTAAAAGATGGAACAAGCCTCAGACCTAGAAAAAGAAAAGAAATAATCAACTTTCAAGTCTAACCTTTTCAATATTTGTTAAAAAAAATGTGTGTATATATGTGTATATATTATATATTTTTTCAGTGGCAGTATGCTTCAAAGGGTAAAGCACCAGATTTGAGCAAAGCAAGCCAAGCCAGAGTACATGGTCCTGAGAGTTCAAGCTCAGTATAGGTGCGTGTGCGTGCACGCATGCCCACATGCACACACACACACACACACACACACACACACGAGGTAAAATAATATAATTTCCCTGCCCCTTCATCTCTCCAGGCTCAGACCCAAGCTTATGTCCTGAGAGCATTTCATTGTTTTTTGTTTTGTTTTGGCAAGTTGTGGGCCTTGAATTCTGGGCTTAGACGCTGTCCCTGAGTTCTTCAGCAAGGCCACAGCCCCACTTCCCATTTTCTAGTGATTAATTGGAGATAAGAGTCTCGTGTTCTTTAGTGCCTGAGCTGACTTTGAACTGTGATCCTCGGATCTCAGCCCCCTGAGTAGCTAGGATTACAGGCATAAGCCACCTCACCCTGCTTTCACTCCTTTCTTTTCCCATCACTTTCCCCACAGCTTATTCACTTCTATGATCTCCCACCCTCAACTACACAATCGGGTCATGTCTTAGGTCTGCTAATGAAGGAACCCAAAGACAACTATGGAGGAGGCCAAAGCTGAGAGCAGTGCGGAAAGGAATCAATGCCTACACCAGGAAAGAGATCTTAGGGTAGAAAGAACACAGCGATTCCTGATTTCGTTCAATGCAGCGAGGCTGGACCTGAAGACTGATTTCCTGATAGGAGATGTAAGAGAAAGAGGAAACTAGCAAGGATTTATAATTTGGGCCACACCTTTACTGCAATGAAAGAGAATGGGAAGTACATAGAACAAAGTAAAACCAGATTTTCATTAATTCCCAGTCCAAATTTTACGTTTACATTTGAGTGGAAAATTTCAAAATGCTAATTTCAAATTCTTTCTCTGTATAAAATTATATGATTGCTATAACAACCTAGTAAGATATTCACATTGATTTCCTATTTGTCAAAAAAGAAAACAAAAGTTAGTAGAGATGTAGCTCAAATGGTAGAGACCAGCTTTGAATGGAAAAATGCTAAAAAAGAACATGAGTCCTGAGTTAGGGCCTCACTACCAGCACACTCACACACACATACACACACACACACACACACACACACACACACACACACACATATATACACACAGGATTTAAGCTTATATTTCATAAAAATATGAGATTATATGTCTACAGGATTGGATTCTCCATCAAAGGACATAATAAAAAGTTAGCCAAACATATTCATAAATGTGAATTCATTTTAGCATTATGTATGCACATAGGTGTGTGTAATAGATTCTACTTGGCGACTGCTTAGCTGTGCAAAAACAATTGACAATTCTATTTTTCTAACTAAATTTAATTTCTGGAAAACTTAATCACTTGCCTATGTGGTATTCCCTACGACAGACATTTCATCATCTCCTCTGAGCCCTGATACCAGCCCTTATTCTTTTTTTTTTTTTGTACCAATCCTGGGGCTTGAACTCAGGGCCTGAGCACTGTCCTTGGCTTTCTCAAGACTAGAGCTCTACCACTTGAGCCACAGCATCACTTCTGGTTTTTTCTATGTATGTGGTACTGAGGAATCAAACCTGGGACTTTGTGCATGCTAGGCAAGCACTTTGCCAGTAGGCTAAACTCCCAGTTCCCCTAGTTAACTGGAGGTAAGAGGCTCACAGACATTTCTTCCTAGACTGGAACTAATCTGAGATCCTCAGATCTCAGCCTTCTGAGTAGCTAGAATTAACCAGTGCCCTGGTTAAGACAAAGAAGAGCCGGTGGGTGCCAAGTACACTCCTGTGTGTCCAAGAGAGTATTGAGAGACGTACTGAGAGAGATTGGCAGGCACACATTTAAGGCTACAATCACATGATAAGGAAGCACACCCCCCTGTCTCTCTCTAAAGAGCAGAAGCAGCTAGGTAGCTACAAGAAGTGAGAAAAGGAGTCTGTTCTAAAACCTGCAGAGGTGGCATTGCCCTATCAACACCTTGATTTCAGCTCTTGACACTGATTTCAGACTTGTGGCTTCCGGAACTGTGGAGTGAATACTTTTCTGTTGTGTGGAGTTGTGGAATGTGTGGCAATGTGTTACTGCAGGTACAGGACACTGAGTCCACTGCATATCAGATGCCCTGCAGTAGTCCCACTTGTGGGGTCGGGGGAAGGGATTGTCTCAACAAGGTCACTGTCACTTCCCACACCCCAGGGGCTCAGAACCTCCCTCTCTTGCCCTCGCTTCACCAGGGATGTGGGCACTCTGTGAGGACCTCTTGGCCCATTGGCCCATCCACCTGAGCGCCTCACTGCAGCCTCTGCCCCTCCAGCCAGGATCTCAGCAGGAGCAAGGCATCTAAGTGCCCTGATCGCCATTGCAGGCTCTGCCCAGAGAAGGGACATGCACTCTGCTCCTGGAGCCCCTATACCACCCCTCTGCCTCCTGTGGCTGGTCTCCATGTGCTGCTTTCTTGAGCAAAGCTTGGGGAAGTGGATGATGGCCGGCCCCCTTTTAGCCCCCACAGCATCTCACCTTTCTTTGTTCTGTTAGGCAAAATGTAAGAGGCAACTTAAAAGCTGTTTTTGCTGGGTCCATGAATTAACTATAAGCAGGCCAAAAGCTAGGCACCCGAACTCCATTTTGCATCTGTGCCCTTTGATGTGAGCCATTCCTCTCCTGTCACTCCAGGAAGGACAGGATAAACCAATAAATACCTTGTGACACAAGGCAAACTGCCCCTCACCACAGGCCATGCCAGCTTCTCATTATCTTGTGACCAAAGGTGAAATGGAAGCAAAGGAAGAGAAGAGCCAAAAGCTACAGATGGATGGCAGTGAGTGACATGCTCCAACTCCCCTCCAGAACCCCCACCCCAGGGACAGTGGTGAAGCAGGCCATAATCACTATGCAGACCTTCTCACCGCCACCCCAATTCTCCCTATGTAACCTAGGGCCAAAAAGTCCGTATCCCCCAAAGATGGCTGAAGATGTACAGAATGGCTGTCTTCCATGACTGCTGGTAATAAATCCTTTCCTGGTCTTTACCATGTCTCTTTATTTGACACATGGTGGTGAGTGACCAGACCTAACATAAGATTCTTAAGCACTGTCCTTGGGCTTTCTTAAGGCTAGAGCTCTACCACTTGAGCCTCAGCACCACTTCTGGCTTTTTTCTATGTATGTGGTATTGAGGAATTGAACCCAGGTCCTCAAGCATGCTAGGCAAGCACTCTACCACTAGGCCAAAACCCTGGCCCTTTCTTTTTAAATTTTAATTTTTAGCAGTACTAGGGTTTAAACCCATGCCCTTATACTACTTGCTAGGGAAGTACTCTGTTGCTTGAACACATTCCCAACCCTTTTTGCT
This sequence comes from Megascapheus bottae, assembly GCF_031878675.1. Taxonomy (NCBI): domain Eukaryota; kingdom Metazoa; phylum Chordata; class Mammalia; order Rodentia; family Geomyidae; genus Megascapheus; species Megascapheus bottae. The sequence continues at coordinate 46,441,862 of NC_143524.1, forward strand.
GGTATTGGGATTTAAACTTAGTACCTTTCACTCATTTGGCACTATACCACTTTAGTCACACTTCCAGCACTTTTTTGCTGGTTATTTTGGAGATAGAGTTGTACAGACTTTTCTTCCTAGGCAGAATTTAAGCTGAGAACTTTCTGATTATAACTTCTGAGTAACTAGGATTACAGGAATGAGCCTGGGTCTAGCTTTATTTTTTTTATTTTTTTTTTTGGGGGGGGCGGGTCGGTCATGAGGCTTAAACTCCAGGCCTGGGCACTATCCCCCTGAGCTCTTCAGCTCAAGGCTACCACCCTACCCATGGAGCCACAGTGCCACTTTTGTTTTTTTAGTGGTTTATTGGAGATAAGAGTCTTACGGACTTTAGTGCCTAAGATGGCTTTGAACCTTGATCCTCAGATCTCAGCCTCCTGAGTAGCTAGGATTACAGGCATGAGCCACTGCCCCTGGCAGCTTAATTACTTTTTAAAGACAATAATTTTGTTTATCCTGGGCTGGACCTTGAACCTACTATTTACACTTCTTGTATAGCTAGGATGATTTCATGCTACTGCATCCAGCTTTTCCTAGTTCCGATAAGGTCTTACAAACTTTTGCTTAGGCTGGTCTCAAACTAAACCTTAATCCTCTTGATTTCTGCCTCCCAATAGGCTAGGACTACAGACACAGCCATTGTATCTGTTCTTCTAAATGGGTTGTTCACCAGTTCTTCTAAACGAGTTGCTCAATCTCAAGCCACAAAGGCTTCTGCTTGTGCTCTGCTGTGATATGAAGGTAAGATACCCAATAGCCTGGCAAAAGCAAAAGCATGGGGCTAAAAGAACTGTGAAGAGAAAACAAATGTCCAATGGGTGTCTTCTGGGTACACACACACATACACACACACACACACACACACACACACACACACAGCTGACCAGAAATACTACAGAAAAGTTACTTTGAGTTATATGAATTTCCATTCATGGTCCTTTTTTCATGCACATTGCCTCAAATAGCTAACATTAACAGGTATTATTTTTGCAGTTGAGGGGAAAAAATGTGATATTTTTAAAGGAATGATTTGGAGCAGGAATGGAGCCATGCTGCATAAGCCTGATGCGTTCACTATGGGCTGCACACTCGCTGGTGTGGGTTCCCTGGCAGCCAGGAAGCGTGAGAAACGCAGCCACAGTACTCATGAGTGAACAGACCAACTGCTCAGAAAGACAGCTATTCTTAGGCCTAAAAGCAGACAGGAATTTCTGCCAAGGAACAGTGAGGCACATATTATTAATCTACTTTTTGAAAAGGCGAGTGGAGCTGAGTGATGAAAGAACTTGACAGCTATGAGAAGGACTAGGATAGGAGCCCATCAGGGAAAAAAAAAAAAAGTGTGGCTAGGCACCCGTAGCTCATGTCTGTAATCCTAGCTACTCAGGAGGCAGATATCTGAGGATCGCAGTTCAAAGCCAGCCCAGGCAGGAAAGTCCATGAGACTTTTTTTTAATTGTAATTAATAGAAGAATTACGTTATATTCACCAGATATCCAAGAGACTCTTGTCTCCAAATAACCACCAGAAAACCGGAGATGGCATTGGCTCAAAATGGTAGAGAGTTAGCCTTGAACTGAAGAGCTCAGGGACAGCGCCCAAGCCCAGGGTTCAAGCCCCATGACGGACAAAAACAAAACAAAAAGCTGTGCAGTAGCTGAATGCTATCGTTCATACCTACCTTTAATTCTAGCTTCTCGGGAGGCTGAGATCCAAGGATTTCACTTGAAAGTCAACCCAGGCAAGAAAGTCCATGACACTCTTATCTATTAACTACCAAAAAGGGAAAGTGGAAGAGTGGATCAGGTGGTAGGGCACCAGCCTTAAACAGAAAAGGCAAAGTGCAAGGCCTGGAGTTTAAGCCCCAGTACTGGCAAATAATAATAATAATAATAATAATAATAATAATATACCATCATTTCTTTGAAACACAGTGCAAATCATCTCACTGGTATTCAAAGCTTCTAATGGCTCCTAAATAATTCTGGGTAAAAGCCATCCAATTCTTCTGAGCGCCTATAAAGGCCTAGTTCCATAGCAAATGCCTTAGCCTAAAACTCTTTCTCCTTTTCCCTGTTCCATCCAATAAGACAAGCCTTAGGGCTTTGACCTTGCTGTTCCTTGGCCAAGACAATTCTCTCCACAGACCACTGACTACCAGATCCATTACTAGCTTTAAGCCCTGCTTGAATGTCATCGGAGGAGGCCCACACTGACACTCTGATGTAAGACTATTACCCAGTCTCTCCCCCACTCTCCAGGTACTGCTCTATTTTTCTCCCTATCTTGTCTTTCTAGAGTTCACTGTTTGCTCTCTGCTGTCTGCTCCACTGGACAGGATTTGGGCCTTTTGTCTCCTAAGCTCTATAGACATGATCCTGGATAGGGATGAACAGTACACTTTGCAAGCAAATAAACTGGGGCTCATTGAGTCAGATAACTTGCCCAAGGCCAAATGAATGATGGGTCATTCTGATTCACTGTGATTTAGGACATTATTATAGAGCTGAGGTCGGGTAGGATGTTGAGAGAGAGAAAGCTAGACCGAATATCCCAGGTGGCATGTGGGATGAGTTCAAGGGCAGCCAGAATCAGAAGAGATTACTACGTTGGCCCAAGCTAAGTGTGACGTGTCTGATGTTCAGCCTAGGGATAGTGAGTATCCTATTTACAATAAGGGAAAAAGCCATAGCCATGAAAGCGTTCCAGTGCCTAGGCCCTCGCTGAAGAAGTGACCCTTTGACCTTGGCCTTTTCAGTTCCAGCACAAACTATAGCTTTCCTGAGCCTGAATACCTGCAGCTATCATAGCCATATGGTCATACCTTCAAAAATAATCAATCATTGTGTGCCTTCAGCTACTACAAAGCAGTGCAGATCTTTTTCCTACCCTCCTTAGTAGTTTGACTCTAAATGGGCAACTACCCCAGTATTTTGTGAGGATTGATCCCTCTGTACTTAATTATAAATTTCCATATCTGCACTATGATTTGTATAGTTTACATAAGGGCTAAATTTATTAAACACCAATATGAACTTTAATGTTTCTTATCTAATTTCATTAACCTAACAACCTGGCTCCCTTCTGTCTACTGAGGCCCTGTGATGTCCACAGCTGATCAGTGACTGAGGATCAGGCATCCTGTTAGCTGCTAAGAGGGGAGGACTCTTTAAGGGAAAAACTATACAAAAGCCGCCACATCTTTCAAAGTCTATTTGTCTTTAACGTTGTTCTTTTTGTTTTATTTTCATTTATTCTTTTAGGGAACTCAGAATAATCCTGGCTCATTACAATACTAAAGTGAGCATGCTGAGAAGCATGGGTGTCAGCCATCCCTCCTTCTTGAACATGTGCTCCACAGTCAGGAACTGAGCATGCCCAGAAATGTGTCTGCCATCTTTCCTTTCTGAACATGTGCTCTACGGTTTTACTGAGCATGCACAGAAATGTGTCCATTGCCCCCCCCCACCATGTGCTTTCCTGTATGAATATTTATAGGATTCCGCACCTTCTATTCTGAGAGAGCACTGCTCAGCAAATAACTCCAGATCTCTCCTTTCTCACTACAAATAATAAATCTTCCTAAAGTCTTTTTTCTCGTATCTTTTGGGGCTTTATACTCACCAAGACGTGAAGAATCCATTTGGTTGCAATTTGTATTTGGTTTCAATCCATCCCTACATGTCTTCAATTATTTACTTTTCAGTCTTTTCTGAGCATCATCTCTGTGGTAACAGACAGGATTTGAATTTAGGTCTTGACTGTTTGTCAGGCATTCAGATTCTATTTCAAGTAACACAATGAACCTTCGATATTAGGGGTTTACTCCAAATCTTATCCTTTAAGTTCTCATAGCTGTACAGAGAAGAGGTCTGTCCTATTTCTGACCCTCTGGAAGAAAGCTGAGTGTTGGGGGCTGGGAGTTTGGTCTAGTGGTAAGTGCCTGCCTAGTATTCACGAAGACCTGGGTTCGATTCCTCGGTACCACATACATAGAAAAAGCCAGAAGTGGTGCTGTGGCTCAAGTGGTAGAGCTCTAGCCTTGAGAAAGCCCAAGGACAGTGCTCAGGCCCTGAGCTCAAGCCCAGGACTGGCAAAAAAAAAAAAAAGCTGAGGGTTGGAAGGGGGTTGGGGGAGTGGTTTGCCTAAGGTCACCCACTAACAACGCAATTCCCAGGATCCAACAGGGCTTCATTTCTCATGCTGGATTCCCACTTCAGGTTTCACATTTCATTCTTACTTCCTCTGCCTGACCATCTCATGCGTGGGTCCCTTGGGTCCTAGGGTCCAATTCCTCTCCAAGCAACTTGGATTATCTAATAACCTGGCTCTCTCAGCAGGCTGTATAGAAGGAAAGCAACCCTGCAGTAGAGTCCACAGTGCAGCCTTGTTTTAGGGGGCTGGTGTCTGGACAGGGCATAAGAGCAGACAGGAAGGAACCAGGCTGCCTGCAGGGTGGGGGTGGGACAAGTCCAGGCTGCAAAAGAGCCAGATAACCTTTACTATATGGATCAGTGCCACCCTTCCCAAGCAAGGTAGTGCTAGGCTGCAATGGACCCAGCATGCACCCCTGACTGTCCTGGAGCATCACCAACAGAAAGAACAAGGGGAGGGGATTTCAACTTGTCAGGGCTGGGGCAGGCCTGAGTCAGTGCAGAGAAAGAGAGAAAGAGCTCTGGAGAAACTGAGAATGGCCCTCGGCCAGGATGCAGGAAGATAAGGCCTGGGGAGAGGGAGGGGGCTGCTTGGATTGGACAGGAGTTTGGAGAGAGGAATGAGAGGAGAAAAACACAGAAGAAAAAATACAGAAAAAGAGGAAAAAAAGATGACAAAGCTATGAGCACAGAGATGAAGAGGAGATATGGAAAGAAATGGGGTGGGGCACAGAGGCAGAGGACAGAAAGTCAAAGAAGAAAGAGGGGTCTCCCCAGGCCCAGGGAACTGGCAGCAGCTCTTCAGCTGGCACCGCTGCCCGCCCACAGGACTCTGGGAAGGAATGGTGACCCCGCCCATGTGGAAGCTGTCTGGATCGCTCTCAAGAATGAGGGTGTAGGGAGGGAGTTAGACAGTAGCCACGTGGAGCAGAGGTTTCAGTACATTATACAGAGGCCTTAGTGAATAGCAGATAGAGGGGTGTAGCAGGCAGTGGGGTGCAGCAGACTGGCTTCTTTGATCTGGAACTTTCCTAGTGGGGGAGGGGAGGAAGGATGCCGAGAGGTGGAGTGTTGGGCTCTACAGGACAAGGACCAGATCAGAGAAGGCCAGCACTCCACCTCATCTCCTTACAGGTGGAAAACAGTATTCGAGAGGGAGAGGGGGAGAGAGAGAGAGAGAGAGAGAGAGAGAGAGAGAGAGAGAGAGAGAGAGAGAGAGAGAGAGAGAGAGAGAGAGAGAGAGAGAGGGAGAGAGAGAAACCACTTATGCACTCAATTACGGCCAGGAGTTTGGCCTAGTGGCAGAGTGCTTGCCTAACGTGCATGAAGACCTAGGTTCCATTCCTCCGGACCACCTACATAGAAAAGTCGAAAGTAGTACTGTGGTTCAAGTGGTAGAGCTCTAGCCTTGAGAAAAAGCCCAAGAACCAGTGCTCAGGATCTGAGTTCAAGCCCCAGGACTGGCAAAAAAATAAACCAATAATTGTTATCAGTCCCTGCTGAGTACTAAGTACTGCTAGCTAATGAGAGGACATACATATTGTTTGATCATCTCCACTCAAGTCTGATGGAGGCAGCAGGCATTGCACAGTAGGCTGAACGCCACAGGGAAGCAAAGAGCAGGGCCCTGGTGGCTCACATCTGTAATCCTAGCTACTCAGGAGGCTGAGATCTGAGGATCAGGGTTCAAAGCCAGCCCAGGCAGCAAAGTCTATGTGACTGTTATCTCCAACTAACCACCAAAAAGCCAAGAAGTGGCACTGTGGCTCAAGTGGTAAAGTGCTAGTCTTAAGCAAAAATAAAACAAACAAATAAAACTCATGGACAGCTTCCTGAGTTCCACCCCAGGACCAGCACAGAAAAAAGGGAAGCCCAGCACTGAGGAAGTCACTCTAGAGGCTCAAGGGCAGCTCCCAAAGGGGGACACCAGGGCTACACTAAAAACTAAGAAGGAGCCAACCAGGAAAAGAGGGGGAGGGAAATGGAATGAACCAAATGCTTTGTACAGGGTCACAGAACTCAGCTCATTGCTCCAGCAGTCAAGGAAGCTGCCATTATTTTGTTCTCTATTAATCTGACTTTCTTCCCAACTCCCACCTCCTCTTTTGGTCACAGGAAAAATTATATGTCATTTAATTTATTTTAAAGTTCAGTCTGATTTGATCATTTAAACAACCAGGTAGCCAGGCACGGTGGTTCACACCTGTAATCCTAGCTACTCAGGAGGTTGAGATCTGAGGATCACAGTTCAAAGCCAGCCCAGGCACAAAAGTTTGTGAGACTCTTATGTCCAATGAACTACCAGAAAACCGGAAGTGATGCTGTGGCTCAAGTGATAGAGCACTAGCCTTGAGCTGAAGAGCTCAGGGACAGCATCCAGGCCCTGAGTTCAAGACCCATAACCAACAGACAAACAAGCAAACAATCATGCAATAAAAGGTCTATCTTATATAAAAATGCTCTGTCCCTCAGATGATTTTCCCCTCCATCTGTGCCAGGGTATTGGGAGGCAAGTGTCTAGATTATAGATTAGGGCTTAATCCAGGCAAACAGGTGGGTAGAGGATTGTCCTGAAGAGGCCTGTACAGTCAATGCCATCTGCCTCTTACAGCCATCCCCGACCTGTCCAGTCTCAGGGATTCTCACATGAAGTCTCCAGCTAGTGACCTTAGATCTTCCTCTAGTCCAGGCCATTGGCTCCAGTGGTGATTATGCCTGATCTGGTTGCCCTTGGACTCTGGGAGTTTGCAGAACTACATTCTCCAACCTGTTCTCCATCTGTCCCTACCCCAGTCTCCTGTCAGCTTCCACTGCCCCAGGCAGTACCCTTCTGAGCCTACTTAGCCTCAGAACAGCCAGGGACATAGGACAGTCAGTCCTTGTCATGGACCACACCACAAGGCTGCATTGCTCAAGTGCTGCCCTGACTTCCACAGCCCAAATGGAATACCAAAGATTTCAACCTCTACTAGTAATTTCTCTTCTATTTTTTAGTATTATGAACAATGCGACAAAAATATCTTTATACTTCCCTTCTTGTGCCCATATGTAGGTATTCCTCCCGGATTTTGCTGAGTCAAATACACAGTGGATTTTAAATTCAGTTAGAAATAATCTATCATATAGCTTCCAAAGAAGAATCCACCAACATTTAGGACCAGCACTCATACCAACGCTAAAAACTGTTTGAATATGGTTTATGATCCAAAGGGTTCAGGTGCTGGAAGCTGGACCCTTTATTAAGGTGTGGACCTTTAAGGGGTGGGGCCTAGTGAGAGGTCCTTAAGTCACTGAGGCTGTCCTGGAAGGAATTAAAGTAGTTTCCATGAGACTCAGAAGAAGGTTGTTAAGAAAGGAGCAGTTGTGACCTGCCCCTCTCTGACTTTCTGCTCAGCTGTCAATATGATAGCGTCTTCCTGCACAGGTCCCCACCAATGGATGCTATGAATCACCAGGCCTTCACCAGAGCCTTATTCACACTGGTACCATGCCCTTGAATCCTAGAATTATGAACTAAATAAATTTCATTATTATTATCACTATTATATATTTTTTCCTAGTCCAAGGCTTGGATTCTGTTCCTAGGCTTTGTTGCTCAAGGGAATACTCTACAACTCTAGCCAAAGCTCCACTTCCAGCATTTGTATGTGTGGGGTTAATTGGAGATAAGAGTCTCACAGATTGCAATCCTCAGGTCTCACCCTTCTGAGTAGCTAAAGTTACAGGAGTGAGCCGCTGGCAACCTTTAAGTATTTGTGTAAAGAGTTTACCATTCAACAAACTAGCTTGTAAGTACAGTGTGTGTGTACTGGTATGGGGCTTGAACTTGGGATCTCTGGCTCTCACTTGGCTTTTTTACTCAAGGCTGACACTTTACTACTTGAACCACAGCCCCACTTCCAGCTTTTGGCTAGTTAATTGGAAATAAAGTGTCTCAGTAGATTTCCGGAACTATGAACCTTAGATCACAGCCTCCTGCATAGCTAGGACTAAGGTATGAACCAGGCTCATAGGAAGTTAGTCCTTGTGACCTGACAATCGAAGCAAGGCCTGTGCCCAGCCACCACAATCACCCCAGGAGTTTTCCTACTATCTTTACACTAAGCTCAGATAAGCACCTTTTCTCTTTGCCTGGCAGGTCTGCTTGCTTGGCCAGGGCCCATTGGCAGTTCTATAGGGTGGAGGTGGCACTGCCATCCTCTTACAGATGAAACTCCTATCCCCTCTTCTCTGGATCAGCTCAGGACTCTGACAACTGCTCCTTTTGAGCCCACAAAGCACTTGAATTCCACTGTAATTACACCCCCTTTGTGGCACCACACCACAGTCCCCACCCAGACACAGTTTCTCCCCATGCTCCCTCCATGCTCTTTCAAAGAGGCTGAGAAGAGACCAGGAGAATGTGAACATGCTCCCACCTGGCTCCCTCTCAGCCCCAGCCACACCAGTGGCCAGAGACCCTGTGCTAAAGGAATTTGGGGCTCCCCTTTCTCAGTTTTCTATTCCCAGGTGAGAGAGTTAATCTTTTCTCTCTCTCTCTTTCTCTTTTTAAATTGTCTTTAGGTAGTTGTAGGAAGGAGTTGCCATTTAAAAAAGCAGTTTATAGATACAATAGAGATGATTAGTCTTGATCTTTAACTCGACCGGATTGAGAAATGAGACCTATCTCAAAAATAGCCAGCACAGCCAGGCACTGGTGGCACAGTGGCACATGCCTGTAATCCTAGCTACTCAGGAACCTGAGATATGAGAATTATGGTTCTAAGCCAGCAGAGGCACAAAAGTCCCAAAGACTCATCTCCACTTACCCACTAGAAAACCATAAGTGGTGCTGTAGTTTAAAGCGGTAGAGGGCTAGCCTTGAGCTGAAGAGCTCAGGGACAATATCCAGACCTAGAGTTCAAGCCCTACAATCAACCCCCCCCCCCCAAAAAATAAAAACCCAGCACATACCAAACATATTTACAGGCATGGCTCAGAAGTTAAGTACCTGCCTCATGGGCATGAAGCCCAAACAACAAAACAAAAATAAAATCGGCAGAAAAAATTGATGGTGTGAGGAGATAGAATACTGGAGAGGACTATTAAGGGCTTGATCAGAATACTGATTACAGGGCTCACTCCTTGCAAACTCATCAAGATGTATATATTTGTGATATGATTAATCACATCATTATGTTACATGATTTTTCTTCATGTGTTTCATTTTCAGTAAAATGAATAAATGATTGTAAGTTTCCATCAGGTACTGGGGTTTCAGTTTTTGGTTTTTGGTGGTGGTGGTTATAGTGGTGGTACAAGAGCTTAAATTCTGGGCCTCACTCTCTTACTCAGGTGTTTCCTCCTGGTTGGTGCTCTACCACTTGAGCCACGCCTCTAACCTACCATTTTACTGGTTAACTGGAGAGAGATTCACAGATTGTTCTGCCTGGCTTGGCTTTGAACTGTGATTCCCCCAGGTCTCAACTCTCCTGAGTAGCTAGGGAGTGCTGGTGAGCCACCAGCACCCAAGTCTAAGAGGTTATTTGTTTTGCCAGTCCTGGGTTTGAACTCCAGGCCTTGGCACTGTCCCTGGGCTTCTTTTGCTCAAGGCTAACACTCTACCACTTGAGCAACTTCTGTCCTTTCCTGAGTAGTTTGTTAGAGATAGGTCTCAAGGACTTTCCTACCTAGGCTGGCTTCAAACCACAATCCTCGTATCTCAGCCTCTTGAGTGGATAGGATTATAAGCCTGAGCCCCCAGCACCCAGCTAGTCCTTGGATTTTTGTTTGTTTGTTTGTTTTATTTTATTTTATTTTATTTTATTTTTGCCAGTCCTGGGCTTGAGCTCAGGGCCTGAGCACTGTCCTTGGACTTTCTCAAGGTTAGAGCTCTACCACTTGAGCCTCAGCACCACTTCTGGCTTTTTTGTATGTATGTGGTACCGAGGAATCGAACCCGGGTCTTCATGCATGCTAGGCAAGCACTTTAACCACTAGGCCAAACTCCCAGCCCTTTGTTTTGTTAATAGCATTCAAGAACTCCTTTCTACATGGGTACATCTAAGATCAGCACAGCCCAGCTCCTGCCATTTCTCCTTCCTTCCACTCCCACCCAACTTTTCTCTGGCACTCTCAGCACCAAAATATCTGCCATTCTCTGAAAGCCAGAAGCAGTTGCCAGCTCCAGGCTCTTTCATGGCTGGTCTGTCTGTCTGGAATGCTCTTGGAAGTCACCTCCATCTGGGCACACCCAGAGATCCTTCTGGACTGTCCCAAATCTTTAAACAGTAACTTGCCTCAGCTCAGTGCTTGCTTCAAACCTTTGATCCCAAATTTACTGTCCTGCTGAATCTGGTTATCAGTTATTACCTGTCCTCCCCCAAACCCCCTCCTACCCCCAGCCCAACCCCCTCCCATGTGTCTGTAAGTTCTAATTTACTTTTTTTTGTTGTTGGTCATGAGGTTTTTCTGTCTTCCTTCCTTCCTTTCTTCCTTTCTTTTCTCTTACCAGTCCTGGGGCTTGAACTCAGGGCCTGAACACTGTCCTTGGGCTTTCTCAAGGCTAGTGCTCTACCACTTGAGCCACAGCACCATTTCCTGCTGTTTCTGTGTATGTGGTACCGAGGAATTGAACCCAGGTCTTTGTGCCTGCTAGGCAAGCACTCTACCACTAGGCCAAACTCCCAGCTGGTCATGAGGTTTTGAACTCTTCAGCTTAAGGCTAGCACTCTACCACTTGAGCGACAGAGCCACTTATAGTTTTCTGGTGGTTCATTGGAGATAAGAGTCTCACTGACTTTAGTGCCTGGGCTGGCTTTGAACCTCCATCCTCAGATCTCAGCCTCCTAAGTAGCTAGGATTACCAGACCAAATTTACTTTTTTGTTGTTGTTGTTATGTGTGCTGGTACTGGGGCTTGATCTCAGGGCCTGAATGGTGTCCCTTTTTTGGCTCAAGGCTAGCACTCTTCTACTTGAGTCACACCCCCTCTCCAGCTTTTTTCTGATTAACGGGAGGTAAAAGGTCTTTCCTACCCCAACTGGCTTCCAACCCCAATTCGCAGATCTCAGCCTCCTGAAGTAGCTTAGGATTACAGGTCTGAGGCACCAGCACTTGGCTAAGATTTTGATAAGTCAGAGGGAATTGAAGAAGTCTGTCATGGTCTTTTTTGTCACAAGGGATCCCATGATAAGGTAATTCATACTAAAGCAGGAAGAGCTGACCATGCCTGCATTTCAAAGGAAAATCCCTGTGAAGGTAACATTTACCTGGTGAAATAGGGTACAGTTGTCCCTCCAGAGCTACTGGGGGAGTTTCAGGATCCTCCATGGACATCACAATCTCAGCTTGCTCTAATCCATATAGAAAATGTACCATGGGGGTCGGAGTTTGGCCTAGTGGTAAGAGTACTTGCCTAGCATACATGAAGACCAAGGTTCGATTCCTTGGTACCACATATATAGAAAAAAAAGCCGGAAGTGGTGCTGTAGCCCAAGTGGAAGAGCACTAGGCCTTGAGAAAGCCCAAGAACAGTGCTCAGGCCCTGAGTTCAAGCCCTGGGACTGGCAAAAGAAAAAGAAATGTACCATGGGCACTATACTCCCTTGTCTAGCTGTCTGCCCTCCCTCTTTGAATGCTTTTCTTAAACTGAACTAACATAAATAATGCAATGTTTGCATATAACCTGTGCACAACTTCCTATTTACTTTATCATCTCTACATACTTACAATATCTAAAACAAGCTGGGTGCCAGTGGCTAACATCTGTAATCCTAGCTACTTATGATGCTGAGATCTGAGGATTGAAGTTCAAAGCTATTCCAGGCAGGAAAGTCTAGGAGACTCTTATCTCCAATTAGCCATCAAGAAGCCCAAAGTGTAGCTGTGGCTCACGGAGCAGAACACTAGCTTTGAATGAAAAAGCTAAAGGTCAGCTCCCAGGTCCTGAGTTTAAGCTCCAGTACTGACACAAAATATATAATAAAATAAAAAGATGGGCAAAGCCCTCAGCTCTTCCATGACTCATCTGAACTTCCAGTTCCTGGAAGGCGAGGGAATGAAACAGACTCAGAGAAGCACTTCCACACATAGTCCCAGACACACACACGGTTGCCATGTGTGCAAGTCCTGTCCTCCCAGGATACCACCTGTGCCCCATCCCCTCTCTTAGGCTTGGTACTCTAATACCAAGGAACCCTTCATTCTGATACTAAGAATGATAGGTACAGATGAATCTAGAACCAGGTTCTGAGCCAAGTGCTTCTTCTATCATGATGCACAGATGAAAACCAGAGTGTATCATTAAACCCTACTTTAGAGGCAGGAAAACCAAAATCCAGGCCCAGAGTTCAAGTCCCAACAACAAAAGAAAGAAAGAAAGAAAAAAAAAAAATAAATTGTCTGGGTGTAGTGACTCACCTCTATTATCCCAGCTACTCAGAAGGTAGAGATGAAGAAAACAAACGAGGATCGTTTAAAACAAACCATCTAAACAAACAAAACCAGGTGTGGCAGCACATATCTAATCACCACTTAGACATGGGAGGCATAAGTAAAAGTATCAAAGTCCTACGATGCTCCTAAGGGGGGAAAAGATCTGAAAAAATACCCTGGGGGGGAGTGTTTGTGGGGGGAATAATCTGAAGGTGAAGGTGTGGTTTAAATGAAAAAGCACCTAGTGAGTGGGGTTCTGAGTTAAAAGCTCAGTACCATAGGGGAGGAAAAAAAGGATCAGGCACAGGTATCTAAGTTAGGTGCCCATAACATAAGCAAGTTTTGTTTCCTCTTCAAATCTCCCTATTTGGACTCTGCTTTATTTCCCTTCTAAGATCCAGCCCTCTGCATGGCTGGACACAGTGATCACCTTTGCCTGTGAGAACAGAGTCAGGATTCATGCCGCACTGCGCAACCCAGAAGGCCTTCCAGTTCCTGATAGCCTCCTTTTCACCTTCCACCCAGAGGCGGTCCTTACCCAAAGACCCTGCAAAAATACCCAGCTAGAGTCTCTTGGCTCAGAGCTGCTGATGAGCCTTCCAACAAGCTACCTGGTCAGTCCAGAGCTCATGAAGGCATCAGAGGGCTTCCCAGACCTTCTCCCTGGCAGCATCTAAGTTCTGGAGGTAGGCAGAGATTTAGAGTGCCAGGGAGTTGCCCTAGGTCACCTACCTAATGGCATCCCCTGTTGTTCCCATACCTGCTGGCAGCTGTCTCCTGGCTGTCATCTGCTAAGGCTCACATTTCCATGTGATCAGTCTATGTCTTAGATCCCAGCTTGAGGCTTTGAGCTTTGGCGGTTCATGTAGGTTCGGAAAAGTAAAATCCAAGTGTTACAGATAGATGAGTCCTGCAAGAAATTACCTCAAAAACCTAACTTGCTGGTTTATTATTCTGCCTAATTATATTTTTAAAGCTATACTTTATTCAAATTTTAAATGTTAATTTTTCGTGTGTGTGTGTGTGTGTGTGTGTGTGTGTGTGTGTGTGTGTATGTGTGTGTATGTGTGGTTTGTGCTTGGGCTTAAACTCAGGGCTTTATACTTTTGTCCAAGGCTGGCTCTTTACCACTTAGGCTATGCCTGAACTTCCTGCATTTTGCTGGGTAACTGCTAATAAGAATCTTTTTGGACGTGTCTGCTGGGATTGGCTTTCAACTGTGATCCTTTAGATTTTAGCCTCTAGAAGTAGCTAGGGTTACAGATATGAGCCACCAGTTCCTCCCCAAATGCTCTCTTCTTTTAAGTCTATGCAGTTTTTATCGCCACCGAAACTTGAAAATAAATGATCTTTCTTTGGTTAAAAAAAGAAAGAGAAGAGAAGCCAGGAGAGGTAAAGTGAGAAGATAAAAGGGAAGGAAAAAAAAAAAAAAAACTCTCCCATTTCCTGCATGGTAGGGGGGAGGAAGGCTTTAACCCTGTTATTCTAAAGTCAACCCTTGATCAAACTTTAACCAAAAAAGAAAAAAGTAAGTCTGCTAACTGAGCAAACAAAAATGATTAGAGATGGCAAACATCCCTATCTCTTTCAGGTCAGAAGATCTGAACCTGAGAGAAGAATCACTGTGTCAGAGACCTGCTGAGTATTAGGAAGGCAGGTCTTTCACCCCCTTGCATACCCAGGTGGGCTCTCAGCTGCCCCACGCTGCCCAGACCCCACAACTAGCTCTGTGAGAACCATTAAGCACACAGCAAGTCTGAGCAGCTGCAGGTAACAGCTCGGTTAGGTTCCTGTGCCATAATTAAATTAGGGCCAAGGGGAGCCTGTGGTAATTGAGTGTAGGAAGTGAGGAGAATTTCCTCCTGAAGGATACTGGGATATGGAAAGTCTAGAAGGAGATCAGAAGCACAGAGGCATTCAGGCAGAACCCAGCTAGAACTCTAGGAGAGGGCGAGGAGTAGAGGACAGGAATCCCCAGCTGTGACTTCCTCCAGAAACCCCAGAACTTGAAGGGTCCCAGCACCTCTGTGCAGTAAGGGGGCAAGGCCTAGAGGGAGGCAGAGGTCCTGCAGGGAGGCACTACTGAGCTAGAATCCAGGACTGAGCTGATGCCTAAGGCTTACAAAAATGGACTCCTCCTACTACCTGAAATACCTTCCCTGAAGTTCAAGATCTGCGACTGACTTCCCAAGCAGTAGGGAGTTGGTTTCTTCATCAAGATGTTAGTCACTGAGGGGTCTTCATCTCAGGGACTAGCAAGTTCCACCCCTCAAAGCCACATATCAAGACTGGTCAAACCAGTAAGTTCAGCAGATACATTTCCTGCCGTTCAGATGACTTGCTCTTCTGACACCTGCACCCATCAGTCCAGATTCACCCTCAGTGTAGCAGATATGCAGTTCCAGAATAGCACTGAGTCCACTTCTCCTAGTCCCCAGCACCCAGTGCAGAGCTTCCCTCAAGAGCACCTCATGAAGGAAGGAACAAACCACATCTGTTTTGCCATGTCTATTTTAACCCCACACCTCTAGCAAAGCTTTAAAGGGCAACATGGCCAGGTGAGACATGGCTGGACAAGAGACTTAGGGTAGATACGTTACGTATAGAGTGCTTGCCCTTTGGACCAGCATACACAAAGACCTGGTTTCAATTCCTCGGTACCACATACATAGAAAAAGCTGGAAGTAGTGCTGTGGCTCTCGTGATAGAGTGCTAACATGGAGGAAAGCCCGAGGACAGTGCTCAGGCCCTGAGTTCAAGCCCCAGGACTGGCAAAAAAAAAAATGCAGAATGTTTCCCCCTTCCCCCTTTTCCTTCTAGATCTGCTCTTCTCTCTCCTTTCTGCTCTGTGCCCCTCTTCCTGTGGTGTCTTAGCCTAGTCACACCCCTTTACAAAGGACACCCATTCCTCTACCCTCCTCCTCTCCCTCCACCCTTGTCTCTCCCTTCAGCTATCCCTGATTCTGGGGTGCTGGCAGGCTCCTGTGTGGTTTACTATTCCCACTCCTCATCTTTCTCAACAATCCTTCTATCAAGCGCACCTTGAACTACCCCAACTTAAGTGTGTGCCTGCTTCCCCCAAGGATCCTTCTCACTTTAGATCCCTAACAGGTTGACTGGATGAATGGTTAGAAGGAACTAGTGCAACATCCGGGCTAGCAGCCCAAGTTCTGTAGCCTGGATTTGGAATTTCGTTCTACCCATTACAAGACATATGGACTTTGGACAAGTTTGGTAATGCCTTTCATTTTCTTGGCTCCAAAATGATTGTTAAAATAGTAACTTACTCACAAGGCTCACAGGCTTGGTTCAATAAACGGCTGCTCTTGCTTCTATGGCTGTGCCCAAGTGGTCAGATAAGAGCCTGCCAAGTGAACTACCTGAAGTTCACCAATAAGCAGACTAGCCAGGTCTTAATGTGAATTCTTTCTACCTTGTCTTCGGGGTCTAGAAGTGCCCTTCTTCTCCAGTAGCTATGTGGTTACCTAAGGGTAGGCAGAGAGCTCAGGCTGTCTCTGATGGAGTGCCTGCGGCTTAGTCTTCTCACTCTGGGGTTGCAGGGGTCACAGTCAACTGAGCACTCTCTCTGACTTGTGACCCCTAGCACTCAGGCAGACCCCACCAGAGGTGATCCCTTCAGGATGATGGAGTTTAAGCCTTCTAGTCACAGGTGGGGTCACTGAGGTCCGGAGAGGACAAAGACCTGCCCAAGGCTACATAGCACTTAGGAACACAGCCCTGTTCCAACCACCAGGTCAATCTCTTTCCAGCTCTTGAGTCAGGGTGAGTTGTGTGTTGTCTGAGGCCAGGGAATTGAGAAATGTTTATAAAAATTGACCTGAGTTCAAGGTCTGACCCCACTACTGATTTGCTGGGAGACTGGCATGTAACCAGGCTCTCTTGGTCTCTGTTTCCAAGAAATGAAAATAATGACTCGCTCCTTGTATAGTTATTTCAAGAACATAAAGAAAAATAGCTTTAATAGGGTTGGGAGTTTGGCCTAGTGGTAGAGCACTTGCCTAGCATGCACGAAGACCCGGGTTCGATTCCTAGGTACCATATACATAGAAAAAGCCGGAAATGGTGCTGAGGCTCAAGTGGTAGAGCTCTAGCTTTAAGAATGTCCAAGGACAGTGCTCAGGCCCTGAGCTCAAGCCCAGGACTGGCAAAAAAAAAAAAAAAAAATAGCTTTGATAGACACCAAATGGCTCACTCCTGGAATCCTAGCTGCTCTGAAAGCTGAGATCTGAGAGTCATGTTCCGAGGCAGCTGGGACAGGAAAGTTGATAAGACTCTTAAAGCATGAAAAAAACAGAAGTGGGTCTGTGGCTCAAGTGGTAGAACACAAGCCTCGAGCAAAAGAACTAAGAGACAGTACCCAGGCCTTTGGTTCAAACCTCAGTACTAGCACATACACACATGCATATAATCTTCATAACACAGTAGATTGAGCTGTCAGGAATAATGAGTGTTTTGAATAATGGTTCCATCTAAGCATCTGTTAGTATTAGCATAATCATCATCATTGTGTGATACTATCTCTCAATCTTTTCCAGACAAAAGGGCTTTGTCCTCTCTTTAACTTCTCCTCTTTTGTAATCTCCAGGAGGGAGCTTGTCACTTTTCTGTTTACCGTAACTGGGTGGGCATGAAAATAAAATCATAGGTGAGAGTTTGGGAAAAGAATAAAGAACTAACTTCTTAAATTATCTTCCCAGAGAAGCTTAAAAAGAAAAAAGAAAAACAAAAGCAGCATGTTTTTGTAAAACCTAGCACCATGTGAGTTATCTCAAGTCTTCTGGTAGGTTCTAGAGCAGAAAGCCAAGGTACTGGAAATGGGCCTCTCGCTCAATGCTCCCCTGCCAACACCCTCCCCAAACTCCAAACAAGACCCACAAGGAAATCAAACCATCCTGTGTGCTCTGGATCAAAGTTGAGAACATTCCAGAATGTGTGTTTTGTTTTTTTTTTTAAATCAGTTGTTTGGTGCCTGGAGTCACAACAGAACTAGAGGATTCTGGATCTGAGGCGTTCCTATATCTCAGAACTCAGCCTCTGCCTAGATAGATAGCTGGCTACCTCTAGCCCTAGGACAGAGGTCAACGGAGACACCACCCCAGGCTTAATCTCTCTGCAGGGTTCTCTCTCATGCTGATCAGAGGCCTTCATTCTCTTCCCCTCTGTTCCGTGATCCTACCTCTGCCATGGCCAGAAGTGTGTTAACTCAGGAGTAGCTCAGGGAAAAACACCCCATACCTTTTCCAATCTGTTTCCCAGGATTGTCTGCTGTCAGAAAATTGTCTTTCCTATCTTATCTAAGTGTATTGCTTCAAAGTTCTTATTGTAAAAAGCTGGGTACCAGTGGCTCATGCCTATAGTTCTAGTTACTCAGAAAGCTTGTCAGAGGATCACAGTTCCAGTCTATGAGATTCTTTTTGGGGAGGGGCAGTGGGGAGGTGGTTCATGGGGCTTGAACTTGGCTTGGGTGCTGTCCCTGAGCTCTTCAGCTCAAGGCTACCATCCTACCCCTGGAGCCACAGCCTCCCTTTCCTTTTCCTAGTGATTAGTTGTAGATAAGAGACTCACAGTCTTTTGTGCTGGCTTTGAACCGCGATCCTCAGATCTCGGCCTCCTGAGTAGCTAGGATTACAGGCGAGAGCCACTGCGCCCAGCTAGTCTGTGAGATTCTTATCTCCATAAACTACTCAGGAAAAGCTGGACGTGGTGCTGTGGCTCAAGTGGTAGAGTGCTAGCATTGAGCACAGAGAGGCTCAGGGACAGTACCTGGGCCCTGAGTTCAAGCTCCAGGACCAGGGAGAGGGGAAAGTTCCTACTTTGGCCTGGTGGCTTGGCTTTTGTTAAGGGAACTGCTTTGGGATAAGGGGTGGGTTTTTTTGTTGCTTTTTGTTTTGTTTTTGTTTTCTTTGTGGGTCAAGGGGCTTGAACTCTGGGCCTGGGTGCTGTCCCTGAGCTCTTCAGCTCAATGCTACTGCCCTACCCCTTGAGCCACAAGCTCCACTTCCTGTTTTCTAGTGATTAATTGGAGATAAGAGTCTTGTGTCCTTTGTGCCTGGGCTGGCTTTGAACTGTCATCCTCAGATCTCAGCCTTCTGAGTAGCTAGGATTACAGGCGTGAGCCACCATACCTGACCAAGGAAGGGTTTTTGAAATGTAAGGAAGGGTTCTTGAAATGTAACATTTGTTGTTCTAAACTTGTTTGTTTTCAAGATGGAATTAAGACACACCACAGATTTTTTTTTTCCCCAGAAATAGCAGAGTACAGGTATATTTTGAGATTATTTGTGTACAGTTAACCTTATTTCACTCACCTTACGTAAATACATTTCACCCTATTCAAACTAACCAATCACAAGCAGATTGTGAATCTGAGCCCAACAAACCTGAGCAGAGGAGCAGGGCCTGCTGCATTAGGGATGAAGAGGGAGGCAACTTAACTGCTGTGTGCTTGCTTGCCAGATTTTTGCATCTATCATTTTGACTCCAATGGTTCTCGGAAAGCATATTTATAACATTGCTTAGCACTGAGCTCATTCAGAAGTCTCTACCCAGGGGAGGTTAAAGCCAGGTGACACAGGGCATATGCAAGTACACTAAATACATATCTCTCCCCACTAATCCACAGATGATACATTCTAACATGCCCAGTGGATGCCTGAAACCACTAAACCCTCCATATAAGCGCTGTAGTTCCTCCACACTCAGTCTAATAACACCAGTGGCAACTAAGTAAGGGGTGGGTAATGCATACAGGATGTATGCTGGGCAAAAACAATGATTCACATTCTGGGTGGGGCAGAGAAGGATGATGGTACAAAGATTTCTTCATACTATTCAGACGTAAAGTTTATAAGTTTTTTTTATTATAAGTTGTTTATTTATATAAGCTGTTATTATTTATAAGCTGATTTTTCCATGTAATATTTTGGGGCATGGTGGACCTCAGGTAACTGAAAGCATGAGACACCAAACCACTGAGAAGAGAGGACTGCTTTCATTGTTCAACTGTTTAAAAATGAATCGCCAGGCTCTTCAGAAATATGTTCAGTAACAAGATGCTAATGGTCTTGAAAGCGGTCTGTTACTTTTAAGGGAATAATTTGGTGGTTGTGGGCACAAGCCAAGGTGGGCCTGGCTGGCCCAGATCTCCTGACAATGAGGAAGTTTCACCCTCTGGAGGGAGAGGCCACTGCCACCCAGAACTTTCTCATATATACCTGGGCTCCAAACCAGGAGCTAGGGGATCTCCAGGGCTGGAAATTCCCATTCGGCCCCTTCTCTCCCTCTTCCCCGCCTTCTCCCCTCATCTTCATAAGGCTGATCATTCACAGCACCATTTCTTGGAAGGAGGTATTGGCTCATGATCAGAAGTTCTGGAACTCCCTACAGGAAGTGGCCATTAGAGCAACGGGAAAGGATTCTGATGAAAGAGCCAAGAATTCTGGGTTTGAATTCTTGTTCTAGCAATTACAGGCAAGGGTTTGATGCATGTGGGTTCAACTGTAGCCATGCTATGTAGGCACACCCAGGTTTCCTTTTGTTAAGAAGAGCTTGTGCTTACAAGATCTGCCTAGCAGGTTTTCCTACAGATTCCAGAGGAAGTCACCGGGCCCATGCCCATTGTCGGCAAAGGTGGTCACAGACTGGTAAGTAGCTGCTAATCAGAGCCCCTGACTGCCTCTCCACCCAGTTTAAGGTGACTCACAACCAAAGGCTTTATCTCTAGCACAATGGGGGATCTCCGTCTAATTGGTTGCTGCTCATGTTAAAGTAAATAGGTGTGAGCAAATGGTGTACACATATACTATCCACATCCTCAGCTCAGATCCTCCCCTGGAACACAGCTACACCACCCTGCCTCTGGGACCACCATCTAGATGCCTCTGACCAAGACCAGCCCCACTCCTAAACTGAACCTGAGTTTATCCTTATATGCAAACCAGGGATTAGCCCCACTTCTGCACAGCCACTATATGTAGGAGTCTGGGAGATTCTCTGATCTGATCCTTAGAATACTCAGTCTCTCCCACTCCCTCTGCCTTATGTCCTATAAGTTTTTTCCAGACCTGTCCCACCTTCCTGCCCCAACTCCATCCTGCCATACCATTTCCCTAAATCACACCAACTACCTCCTCACTGGCCTCTGGGCTCATGTGTGCCCTTCCGTTTCATTCCCACACTATGGACAGAGCTGCCTTCCCAAAGCAGAGGCCCTTCCTCACTGATCCTTTAGTGAAATGTCAACCATCACTGATCTTTCTGGATGATGAGTCTGAAAGTCAAGTTCCACTCTCATCAATCGTGAAGGTTCCTAGGGCATTCTCTCCAGTCAATACCCGAGGAGGGTGATTGAAGCAGGACTTGGCAGAGGGACAAACTGGGCTGGGGACAGACCCCCCACAAAGACCTCAGCCACACCTCACAAGGATGGACCTGAAATAACTCATCACAGGTACCCCAAATCAGGGAAACGGGTATATGGACTCCATGTGAACAAGTCATTCAGCAGGTTGGTCTTGGAAAGGGATGGGACACTAGGTGAGGAGGCAGAGAGTGGTCTCACCCACAGACCAGTACCATTAATACTTCCAGCAGCTGAGGGAGGAGGAAATGCTCCAGTCTGGGGGAAGGGATGGACCAGAGGCATCTGGGCCGTACCTCCAGTGACTACTAATCAAGGTGCTTTGGAATGGTTATTGCATATTGTAAAGAAAAAGCCAGGCACTGGTGGTTCACACCTGTAATCCTAGTTACCCAGAAGGCTGAGATCTAAGGATTGAAGTTCCAAGCCAGTATAGGCAGGAGAAGTCAGAGACTTTTATCTCCAATTAACAAACCAAAAATCCAGACATAGAGGTGTGGCTCAATGGGTAGAGCACCAGCCTTGAATCAAAAGTGAAGGGACAGCACCTCAGCCCTGAGTTCAAGCCTCAGTACTGGCACAAAAAGAAAAAAAGAGACTAACTCATATATCACATCAAGTAAATCATGTATGTCTGATTTAGCACCCCAGCCTCTCAGTGATCTTTCCCAACCTTTCTCGACATACTTGTTTCTCTCCTGTCTTCCACTCCCTCCCAACTGTCTCACCATATCGAGCCTCTTGCAGTTTTCCCAAGCTTGACATGCTATTTCACACCACTCTGCTTTGGGGCATGCTATTTCATCTGCCTGGAACACCTTTAAATGGAAAAGAGAAATCTTATTCTCTTCTTCCAGCCAGTGCCTACTCCTCCGACAAGATTCCAGCAAAGCACTGCCTCCCTTGGGAAGTCTTCTATTAATTCCTCCGAAAATGGTGCCTTCTACCTGCTCAGGGCACAGTTAGGTGGGGGAGGAGGTGGTGTGCCACATGGGGGTAAAGGGACCTGGCAGGTGTCTGGTTTCTTCTCAGCTCAAAACACAAGGCCTGGCAGCTCCATTACTCCGGACATAGGATGAGTTTGGGCTGGAGTAGGAAGCCTTGGGTAGAGACCAGAGGAAGGAAGAGCAAATCTTAAGTTGGAGATATGAGGGGGCACAGCTGGTGGGGAGAGGCTGAGCAGTGTCTCATACTGTTGTCGTCATTCTTTTCCCGTCACTGCCTCATCTTTGTATCATCCAACCTTCCCTTCAGTCCCTATTATCCTTGCTATTAATACACCACTGACACCAGCCCCCTAAATATGTTAGTCTCATTTTTACAGGCATGGAAACTGATGGTGAGGAGCTCTGCTCAAGGTCACAACGGGTTATGGGTGGGTGTGACCCAAGGACACCCTCCTTCACCACACCACAGGCAACTGCCCAGGCTGACTTCATCCCATCCGAGTCCCTCCCAACAAATCATGCACAGAAACTACTTTCCTGAAAGAACAGCTGTCCCTCTGGGAAAATGGGGGGTGGCCCCTGCTCAGCAGCCCTAAAATCTGGAAGGGCTCTTGGGAGGAAGATTCAAGACCAACTTTTTCGTTCATTTATAGTTACAGAGTCACTTGGAGACTTTGACCCTTCTCATGCCTACAGATGGGGAATCCTACATCCTAAATAGCCCTTGCCAAGGACATAGTGTCTTTTGGGGAACAGCTATAGTTCAGATCTCTGGGATCCCAGACTATGGTTCTGTTCCCTGCCAGGCTAACTGAAGCACAGATCACCTTTAAGGTACAATTTGAAAGACTCTGAAAGAGGCTCCTTATGCAAGAGAAAACACATCTTCCCAGACTGCTGGCAAAGCCCAGAATCCTCAAAGAGGACACAGGTCCTGAGGCCTATAGGATGAGACTTCTAATCCTAAATTCAAGCCCACAGGGGTCTAATGAAACAACCCTTCCCTCTCCCTTGCCTTAGGACCTGCACTCTGACTTTGTGGCAGATTGGGAAAGGAACAAACCTCACAATAAGGACAACTGAGAAGCAAGTGAGACCTTTTAGCCAAATTGCTTTAATCAGACCCTGAACATACTAACTAGCTGACCTTTAGGAAGATATCTGATTGCTCTAGGCCACAGTTTTCTCCTTGATAAAATGGGAATAACTATTATCTTGAAAGGTTGTCCTGGAGACTCCGTGATATCAGATCCTGGTTCCCAAAATGGGCTGTAGGTGGCATTATCGGTGACTATTGATGGGATTATAACTGAAGCTTGAGTGGTACAGAGCTAGATTCTGTCTGCTCTGCAGGTAGAACTGGTCCCAGGGGTTGGATAATGCGAGACAAAAGATCCAGTGTGAAGGAGACCCTTCCACTCTATACCACCAGAGGTAGGAGAGGGTGTGATTCCAAGATATCAAGTAGTGGTATAATCACCGATACCCACTGAATCTGTGCAATCTACAGGCCTGGGGAAAACATCTAAGTTAGAAAGCCTTTCAATGGACAGATGGAGAAACTGAGACCTCCAATGGAAAGGCACCTGCCTAAGGTGACCAGGAATCAAAAGCAGGTCCTCTGTTTCCTGCAGGGAGGATGAAATGGTCAAAACTACTTTACAAAAGACAAGAGTGAGATCCACAGACAGGCAAAAAACAAAAACAACAACAACAAAAAACTTGCTGGGGTCCCCAAGAGCGTCTGTGATAAACCTTGGTGAAGTAGGAGCAAAGTCTGATTTCTACTCAGCAAAGATGAATGAATTGTTGCTGGAGTCAGTGAGCAGTGTCTCTTGACTGGTACCACCTACTGCCCTGCATCCACATCAGCTGCCTAAACACCAGTTGGGTGTGGGGAGAGGGAGTCATGGAAGAGCTTGATGACGAATGACTCCCACCCAGTTTGAGTTAGTAACTAAGCTCAGGAAGGATGTGGCCATCACAAGATCCCACAGCCAGCCTGACTGGGCCAAGCCTAGACCCCAAGCCTATGGGCTTTCAGAAGAGGGACAAGGATAGAGAGGCAGAGCAAAGACACCAGCTCCAAGGGGCCTGTGCTCAGCTGGCAAAGTCAGTTCAGGAAGAAGGAAGCATCTGCAACCACCTGGCAAACAGCTGGCTGTCCCTGGCAGGAAGCCTCTGAAGACAAGGAGAAGTAACAGCCTGGATTTGAACAACCCTGAGCTAAGTCCCATCACTTCTATACCTGTTCTCCATAACCTCCCACCCCACTACTTCACCCCCTACCCATCTTTCATATTACAAGTCATTACACACTCTGAGCAGTCTTCAAGTCCACGGGATCTTTCCCTTCTCTGTGCCCTGCACTCGCTGTCCTCTCTGCATAGAAAGAATGCTGTCCCGTTCCCTGTTCCTTCAACTCATGCTCACCTTTTACTTCTCAGCAGAGATTTCTCTGAGAGGCTTCTTATCTTGGGCCCAGCAGCTGCCAGCTGCTGTAAGAACTCTGGCCTGTCCCTTCTGTTACAGCCCAGGTCACACCAATTCTTTGTGGCTGTGCCAGCCTCTTGTACCAGACGGAAGTTTCTAGAAAGCAGAACTGGACTCTGACTTAAGGCAACATTCCTAAATACAGCAAAGGGGGGACCTCAAAAAAAAAAATCTACAATGTTCCTCACCCTTCCTTCCCTCTCTTTTGTCCTCCCTTCTTTCTTCTGTCCCTTCCACCTCCCTGATCTCTCTCCCTCTTTTCATTCCTTCTTCCTTAACACCTACTAAGTGGAAAGGCAGTTGACAGTGAAAACAAAACAATCTGAATAAGTTTGGGTGGTGGGCAAGTTCTATAAATAAAGTGAAAGTGTTGATTGAATGATTGGACTGGGAACTGTGGACAGGGAGAGCCGCCCCCCCCAACCCCCACCATCAGACAGGTACAGTGGGCTGAGGGAATCTTGTACCTTTCTTTCTGGTAGTGTCAAGAGGAGAGGGAGGAGGGTGTGGGAAGGGAGCTTGGGGCCTCTTGGAAGTGCCAGACATCTCTTCCACCCACAGACACACTTCCTGACTCTCCAGGAATTTGATTCAGCAACAGTTCTGAACAGTTAGTTGTGGCACTATCACAATAGCTACCATTTATTGAGGAGCCCTGAGAGAAGCAGAGGCAGGAACAGATGGCCTCCTGTGGCACGGAGCTGCCAGTCTCTTAGTCTGGTAAGGCACCATTAGCCCCCTGCTAAGTCCTTGCCTCACCCAGAAAACCCTGGCTAGCTAGCACTGGAACCCAGGTTTCACGAATCCTGGATCTGAATGTTTCCCCCATCTTCCTTCATGCCCTGCAGCATCCTCAAGTCTGAAAGCAAGAGGCCAGTGGTAAAAAGAGCCAGCAGCTAATCGAGGTGCTGATCCCAGTACAGATTTGTTCAGTGGGAGACACTTAGCTCCCCAAAGCCTCAGTCGCTTTCATGGCAGGAGGGGGCGGGGCATAGCCCACCCCAGCTGAGATGCTGCTGTGAGCACTGGATGAGATCCTAAGGACCAGTGTGGTAAGAAAATGCCACAACCCTTGACACAGCACTCAAGTTCTTCCACTCTTAACCCTTACCCTCTACTTTTGGGCCTTGCTTCCAACCTTCCCTGGTGTCTATACCCTGCACCAAGCCAAGTTATTCATAGCAAGTTTGCCCTGAGCATGGGAAGAGGGAAAGGCAGCTGGGCACCCTGCTACTGTGGCAGCCTGGTAGAAAGCCAGCTTCAAGGCCAGAGCTAGGATGAAGTCCGGGCTGCCAGGTGGGGAAAGATATGGAGGCGGGGTCACAGGGGAGGTGTCCTGAGTTCATGCTGATGCAGGATGATTCAGCAGCAGCCATTCCTCAGCCAGCTGCTGCACTGGTTTGCTGAGGACCTACTATGGAGCAGTGCTTTCTTGAGCATATCTCAATCTACTGTGGGAAGCATGGGAGTTTAATTAGATGGGTTTGCATGGGGATACCCATTTATTAGGACCGCCATAACAAACTTGTACACATGAAATAGTTTATACCACAGGCATTTGTTGCCTCATAATTCTGGAAGCTGAAAGTCAAAGGTCAAGGTTGCTTTCTTGAGGCTTCTCTCCCAGCTTATTACCACCACTGCCTTTATAGACACATGCTATTATCTACGTGTGCCTGCATCTAAATTTTCTCTTTTTATGAAAGCACCAGCCATATTATATTAGAGCTCATCTTACTGACCTTTTTTTTTTTTTTCCAGTCCTAGGGTTTGAACTCAGGGCCTAGGTACTGTCCTTGAGCTTGCTCAAAGGTAGCACTCTACCACCTGAGCCACAGCTTTTTCTATGTGTATGGTACTAAGAAATCGAATCCAGCACACTACCTCTAGGCCACACTTCTGGCCCTGACCTCATTTTAACTTACATACCTTTCCAAAGATCCTGTCTCCACAAAGTCACTTTCAGAGATACTGGAGTTAAGTTTTCAAGAGATCAGTGGGACCGTGTGTGCACATGTATGTGTGAATCCATTTACGTGTGTAAGAATCGACCTATAACAGTCAGGAAATGACAGAGATTTTGAACTTGGTCTTTCTGCCTCAATAATCTGCCCTTTTTCTGTTATGCCCCATTACCCTTCTCTTTCTCCCATGAATCCAGGCATTTTCAGGGAAGCATTAAGTAAGGCAGTTCAGATGCCCATTGTGTAAACCCCAGTCCTCTTCTCTCCATCAACCCACCTTTGGGAGTGCCTCCAAGGAGCCTGACAAGGAGTTTCCCTCCTTTGAAAAGAGAGCCTCCATCTATGCCATTCTCATCCAGAATGAGAGTACAGAGCTGAAAGGGCCCGAGAATCACACTAGGGCCCTCAACTGGATACTCAGAGAGATTCATGAGCAGGAGCTAAGAACTTACCCTGTCTGTGCAATGAGCTGGGCCTGAGTCAGGGCAGGACCCCCCCAGGTCCTGGCCTTTCTGATCACATCTGCCTATGCGAACTGACCTCAACAAAATGACTCAATGATTGTGTCACCCTATGAGCAGGTAGCAAGTGCTATCTGTGAATTCAGAAGCCTCTCAGTTTGCTGTTGTCCCCAGAAGATAAGGAAGGCCAGCCCAGGGCACACTACTCTTTATATGCAATGCCCCCAAATCAGAACATGGCTGACCTAACCTGGGCTGTGCTGGATGAGGCTGGCAGCATTCCTGGTTCATCTGCTTCAGAGCCAGGTCAGTTCATTGTGCTGTTAGCTGCCAAGCCTGAATGGCCTCTGTGACCAGGCCACAAAATAGAATTTGATTTGAGAAAAGCAGCTAAAAAAACCACACAGACTCTGAAGCCAGAGGTCCTGAATTCAAGTCTTAATTCTCCATCTACTATCTCTATGAACCAAGAAAGCTATTTGATGTCCCTAGGCTTCAGTTTCCTTCTTTATACAATGGGACCGAGTACAGTCCTTTCACTTGGAATTGTAAGGACTAAGACCAGAACTATTTTATTCAGCTAAGTTGTAACTGTGGTTTAAAATTCCCGTGGTAATTGTCACAAGAGGCCCAGCAGTATCTTTTTCACTGTATAGTCTTGAACACCCATTTCCTTCTCAGAACCTCCATCTGTGAAATGGGGATAAGAGCCCTACCTCCCAGTGTCACTGAAAACATCAAATATGGCTACACACAAGTTCTGAGAGATATTCTGAGGATGTTCCATCCCCATGACACCACCAGCAATGTGGGTAGACTGATGTCTTTTCCTCAAGACCCTATCCTGTCCTGGAGCCCCCATAGCTGGCTCTGGTTGGAGGGAGGAGTCTGGTTCATCCGTGAGACAGCAGATCCCTGACCTCGTCCAGACACCATAGGCTGAAGCATCTTCTTTTGCAAGATCATTCCTGAGATATTCGTTCTGCAGGCAAAGTGTCCATTACTGCTAAAAGTCCATCACTTACTTGGCTGAGCTCCTGGTTCACCTTGGGTATACACCCTTATACCATTGTGCCCCTGCCCTAAACTTTTGTGGGCAAGGCTAGTGCTCTCCACTTCCTACCTTCTAGGTGGTTAACTGGAGACAAGGCTTTCCCTACCTGGACTGTCTTTGAACTGTGATTCTCAGATCTCAGCCTCTTGAGTAGCTAGGATTACAGGCCTAAGCCATGGATACCAGGCCTCTTGCCCTATCCTTTTATACTTCCTTCTCTCTTTCTCCCCTCTCACCTTCCTCCTTCACTGATTCTAGCTCCTCCTAACTTAGACCACTCCATTTTGCCCCCTCAGGTCCTAGGTTTTTTGTTTGTTTGTTTTTTGTGGGTCATGGAGCTTGAACTCGGCCTGGGCGTTGTCCCTGAGCTCTTCAGCTCAAGGCTACCACCCTATCATTGAGCCACATCCTACTTCTCATTTTCTAGACATTAATTGGAGATAAGAGTCTCAAGTCCTTTTGTTCTAGGGGTTGGCTTTAAACCTTGATCTTCAGATCTCAGCCTCCTGAGTAGCTAGGATTACAGATGTAGCTACCTGCTCGGCTTATTGGGTCTTAGTTTGTTTTTTGTTTTTTCCTTTTTTTAAAAAATGGCTTTACTTTTTTTTTTTTTTTGCCAGTCTTGGCTTGAGCTCAGGGCCTAAGTCCTATCCTTGGACTTTCTCAAGGCTAGAGCTCTACCACTTGAGCCTCAGCACCATTTCTGACTTTTTTTTCTATGTATGTGGTACTGAGGAATTGAACCCTGGTCTTCATGCATGCTAGGCAAGCACTCTACCACTAGGCCAAACTCCCGGCCCCTGGGTCCTAGTTTTAAGGAGAGAACATAACCCGTACTTCCACCCCAGCTCCTAGGCATTTAACTGGAGCTAAATGAAAAGGGCTTTCTGAGCAGTGGAAAAAGCAAAACGAGTGTGGAGGCGGGGCTCTTCAGTGTCTAGGAGTGGGCAGATGTATAAAGGAATGTGAGGATGAATGGGTGGGTGGTACCCCACCTGTTAGAACTATGGAAGGGTTGAAGCTGGTGGAGATGCTGAACAAAGTCTATGGTCTTTCTGGACCAGGGCCCACTTAGTGGGTCCAATGTGACCTCAAACAGAGTGTGGTCCAAGTGGTCTTTCAGTAGAGGAAAGGTCACACACAGGTATGATTGTAGCGGTTTCTCAGGACCCCCAGGCCCAATATGCCAATATGTAGAGCTCTGTTTTGGCACTCACAAATTATGTAACCTTGGTCAAATCCTATCTCCTAATCTAAGCCTCAATTTGTTACCTGGTATATTGTATTTGTTTATTTGTTTATTTGAAATAGGGAAGGGGGGAAAACAAGATGATTGAGAGGGGGTGGGAAATAGGGACAAAAACATGAGAAGGGGTATCAATGTGTGAGAAGTAATGTACTTACTACCTGATGAATGTAACTTTAACCCCTCTATACATTACCCCAACAATAAATTTTTAATGTAAAATAAAAATAAATAAATAAAAGCAAAAAAATTAAAAAGTCAAACAAATAAGTCAGGTGCCAGTAGCTCACATCTGCAATCCTAGCTTCTCAGCAGGGTAAGATCTGAGGATCATAGTTCAAAGCAAGCCTGGGCAGGAAAGTCTTATGAGACTCTTATCTCCAATTAACCATCAAAAAGCCAGAAATGGAGCTGTGGCTCAGGTGGTAGAGCACTAGCCTTGAGCACAAATGCTCAGGGACAGTGCCTATGCCCTGAGTTCAAATCCCAGGACTAGCACAAAAGAAAAAAAAAATTCAGACAAATAATTGTACCTGTTGTCTTGTGACATGGAAAGGTGACACTTAGGGCATTTTATATAGTCCCTGGCTCCCATCAGGAGCTTAGTAAACATTTTTATTATAAAGAATGATTATTAGGCGCCAGAAGTTTGGCCTAGTGGTAGAGTGCTTGCCTAGCATGCACAAGACCCGGGTTTGATTCCTTAGTACCACATACATAGAAAAAGCTGGAAATGGTGCTGTGGCTCAAGCAGTAGAGCACTAGCCTTGAGGAAAGCCCAAGGACAGTGCTCAGGACCATACTGAGATCAGCCCCTAGGACTGGCAAAAAAAAAAAAGGAATGATTATTATTGATAAAAAAAAATAATAAACCCTGAGCAACTACCACATGCCCAGAAGTATATAAATCACTTTCCATACATTATACCACTGAATCCTTTCCACTCTTGCAAGAAAACAATTTACTCATTTTACAGAAAATTAAAAAAGGAGTCTTAAAAGGCTCATGAGAAGTGGCAGATCTAGACCATTTTCTTTTCCCTACCATGCTTTTATCTTGTTTGGCAGTACTGAGATTTGAACTCAAGGCCTTGCACTTTGTAAGCAGGTGCTCTACCACTTGAGCCACGGCCCCAGCTCTCTCATGTCATTATTGTTTTTTAGCCTCTCTGCCCTATCCACTTCCTAGGACGGGGAGGGAGGGGGAAGGTAAGAAACTAAGGGGACAGGAGGGCACAGCAGAAAGAGTAAGAACCTCAGAATCAGAATCATCAGCATTTTCATTTGTGAACTGTGTAATGCTGGAGATTTAACAAAGTGCTTGATTAGGAGACCAATGAGAGTTGATTTTAGCCGAGCCTCTTCTGCAGCCTGTCATATGACCCTACACAAGTCTCCTGCCATCTCTGAGTCTCTGTTTCTCCCCCGGTAAAAGTCAGGCTTCTGAGGCAGTTTGGCCTGGGGTTCTGGTCTCTCCCTTGGCCCTCATTCTGCGCACAGATGCAAACCAGGGTTGGGCACAGGCTCTGTCATTAGGCTCCCAGGAAAACAGATAACTAAACACAGGTTAGATTAAATACCCCAACTGAGATCTACCAATTGGAGCCCCAGGACAGTTGTGTGGTTACAAAGAGACAAAGGTCAGATATCATCTGACCACAGCACACAGGGAGGAAGATGAGGATACTCCAAGTCACACTGAATCACACTTGATTGCTCCCAGCCTCTAGTGGGTAGCGCTTCATGAAACACAAGAACTGAAAGCCTGAAAGACCACAGTGGGAAGCATTGAAACTGAAATGTTCTCTGGTCCCCTATGTCTGTATTCTGTGAATCCAGTCATTATACTTCCACGATCCCAACATCTTTTCTGATTAGAGCAGTCTATGTGCCAAACATCCAGACACTGTCCCCTCCTGATACCCAGGCCTCTGTCTGGGGTTTTAAAAGCCTGAAGTTGGTTCTTGGGCAAATGTTCACTGAATGCATGTTATGTTCTTGTAGGTCCTGAGGTCTGGTGCTGGGGACACAGCAACAATCGTAACAGAGTCCCTAGATTCACAGAGCTCACTGTAATGATGCAGGGATGATAGGAATGAATTATTAGAACTTCCACAGGGGAGGGGCAACTGCTACCAGCCCAGCTGGAGGAAGAGTGGACTTAAGGTATTGTTCTTATAGAGGATAGTGAGTGCAAAGGCTGGGAAAGAAAAGCACTTTGACCCAGCGCCTGTATGTGGTTGGGTGTGGGACACAGATACAGGGAAGGGATGTGACAGAAGAGGTCAACCAGGGCCACATAACATGCTAAGTGATATATCATGGTAAAGAATTACAGCTTCAAGCTGAACATGGTGGTACATGCCTCTAATCCCAGCACAGAGGCGTCTGAAGCAGGAGGATCGTGAGTTTGAGGCCAACCTTGTACAAAGCAAGACCTTGTATCAAAACGAAGAATTACAAGTTCATCCTAAAGGCAACAGAAAGCCCTAGATAGATGTTAAACCAAATGGGGATTAAAGATCCAACTGCATTTTAGAAGAAACTCTTAGCGTTCCAGAGCTTGGCCTGGTCGTCAGGAGAGTCAGTCGGGGTGGCCTTGAAGAGGTGGTCCTGGAGAAAGATGCTGCTCACCTGCTCACCTGGACCAGATCACCAGTTGATCTGAACAGAGAGGAGATCCGGGGAATGTAAGGGATTGGCTGCCTGTGGGGATGAGGAAGACAGAGAGAAAGAGGTGGGAGGTCTTAGCTGGGGGCGAGCCCCTAGTTTATGCAGCTCAGGGAACAGAGTGTGAGGGTGGCCTGAGAGGTCTAGCAGAGGCTTCTAGAAGAAGTCACAGTGGGAAATCAGATCTCTAGTTCTTCAGTCTGGGTAGTCCAGGAAGTGACTCCAGACAGAGAGGAGGAGGGTATGCAGAACTGTGGAAGGACCAGGGACCAAGGGGGCAGAAAGGCAGAAGTTCCTGGTGCCCAGGCGAGGCTGTGTGTGGCAAAGATGAGACAGTGAGGGGTGGTGAGCCACAGTCAGCTGCATGGCAGCGGCAGAGGCCGCTTGGTGCTTTGTTAGGAAGGTTGAATGGTTTTCTGGAAATTGCCATTCTCTAGTTTAACTGATACAAGGCACGGAACTCAAAGAATGCCCCAGTAAGTGATTCAAAGAAAAAGTAGAAAGGGAGCATGAGGCGCTGGGTGAGGAGGTTGAATAAAGATTTCTTTTGTTCTGTCTTGTTTTGTTGAAACAAGAGAGAGGCAGACACAGAAGTTATTCACATCTATTATAACCATTAAGAGGATGTGAAAATTGATAGGGTTGTAATTTTTTAAAACCATTGTTACTTCTTATGACAGAGGATAGGAAATAAAAGTGAATAGCGTGCCTTACATATTGTAAGAATAGCTGATGTCTGTCAAACTTGTGTGTGTGTGTGTGTGTGTGTTGTACTTGTGCTCCCAGTTATGTTACAATATGCATTTATTACTATGAGTGATCTTTTTTTTTTTAACCGTCTGAACCTCTCTTGTTAGAATGTGTTTGCTTATGGCTGGTACAGACTCAAATGCCCTCAGAGATTAACCCTGTGACATGGGAGGAGGGGGAGCTATTCCAGCCTCTGTTTGCCCTAGGACAGAAGCAATCAATTGAGTACACAGCCCTTTGCACGCAATAATGTGATAACACACTGGCTTCAATAACAAAGTTCCCTAGGGTTCATCTGGGATGTCTGACTAGCCAAGAGGTTTCTGGACTGTGGGGTAGACATTTTCCCCAACACAGGGGACAGAAAGGCTTGATTGGCTGGCAATCACTAGATATGCTGTTGGTAAGCTGTGGATGCCAGGGTGAGTGGTCGCAAAGCCAGGAACCCCATTTCAGGGACTCCGTGACACAATCAGGAAACCACTGGGAGATAGGACAAAAGGGAAGCAGGGACAGGGTGTGTTATTGGCAAGGCTAAAAGGAGAGAGATGGACAAAGAACAGAGGAGGGAATGAGTAGGTGTATGGTAGGGACAGGTAACACAAAAGTAAGTTGCCAAGCCTCTTTGGGGGGCGGAGACTGACAGGCCAACAGGAAGAACACAAGAACCACCCCCTGCAAGAGCCTCCCCCTCTTACCCCATTGCTCAGACCCTTCCTCACTAGCCTCCTTGCTCCCTGTACCCCAGCTACACTGAGGCACATAGCTCCACCCTCTCTCCCCTTTAGTCTGGGATCATGCAACAGCTTCATTTGAAATGCTTGCTTTCTTCACTAGACTCATCCTTTCCACTCCCTATACCCACCAGGCTCCCTCCTAAATGGCACCTCGCCTGCCTGACTTTGGCCACAACCTGGCTGTCTCTGTCCTACAAGCTCTACACAGATTGCTGGCAGACAGCCAAACTCTTCAGGCCCAACTGTAAGTTCCTATATCCCAGCAGGCTCAGCAGGGAAATATGGATGAACGGATGGGTGGATGGATGGATGGTAGAAAGGTAAGTTGGATGGATGGGTAAGTGGGTGGATGTATAGATGGAGTGAAGACACAAGAATTAATGAACAGGGGGCCGGGAGTTTGGCCCAGTGGTTAAAGTGCTTGCCTAGCATGCATGAAGACCCAGGTCCGACTCCTTGGTACCACATACATAGAAAAAAGCCGGAAGTGGTGCTGAGGCTCAAGAGGTAGAGCTCTAGCCTTGAGAAAGTCCAAGGACAATGCTCAGGCCCTGAGCTCAAGCCCAGGACTGGCAAAAAAAAAAAAAAAAAAAAAAAAAGAGTTAATGAACAGAACTGAATGGGTAGGGGAAATAGCTACAGCAATGTAGAGAGGTATAAAGAGCCCTTGACTATTGGTTTAAAGAAAAAGTCTAGTAGCTTTCTTGCTCATTAGCTTTGTGATCTTGAATGAGTCATTCCCCTTCTCTGGCCCTCAGTCTCCTGCTTGCACAATGAGAAGGTGATGGGTAGAAATATGGCAGAAAGATATGGCATCGCCAGATCTGCAAGGCCCTCTAGCTCTCATGCTGACTCCGTGGTATAAGGAGCATCGCATCCTGTGTGAACTTGCACAGGGATGGGAGCAGAGATTGTAGAGTTAGAAGAAGCCTGGAAACCAGCAACAAAAGAGAAGGGTTGAGCATACCACTGTCAGACAAATAGACTTTAAATTAAAAAAGAAACAAAAAGATTACAGGAGACATAAAGGGGGATCGTACAGTAATGAAAGACTCCCTATACCAAAATCTTCTCTTTTGGTTACCATATATATATAATATCTTTTCCCTTCCCCCACCTTTTTTCTTTCTTTCTTTCTTTCTTTCTTTCTTTCTTTCTTTCTTTCTTTCTTTCTTTCTTTCTGTGCTGGCACTGGGGCTTATACCCAGGAACTTAAACTCTTGCTTGGCCTTTTCTAACCAAGACTGTCACTCTATCACTTAAGCCATACCTTCAGGTAGGCTTTTTATTCAATGTCTGCCTGGGCTGGCCTCTAACCACAATCCTCAGGTCTCAGCCTCCAGAGTAGCATGAGCCACCCGTGCCTGGCTTGTGTTTTGAGGGTTGAGTGCATGCAGCTCGGTGCTTTCTCGCAGTGCTGGGCAATAGCAGTGAGCTGCAGCTGCCCACCAGTCACAATTACAGGGAGTAACCACCACTCTGCAGTGCACTACGTTGCTAAACTGATAAGAAATGTTTTTATGACTTAAATATTTCCACCTTACAGTTGGACCATAACCATATCATAAGTCAAAGAGTATATGTAGTTGGATCATCCACTCTGCTAACTCTATCTTAATTACAGAGTTAAATCTATTGCTATTGAAAGTAACTACAAACTGGGTCTTGCTGGTACACACCTACAAAGGCAGTATGCATCCAGAGTTGCAGGTCAGCTTGGGATGCTTAGTGAGACCTTGTCTCCAATTAAATAAAAATGAAGTTGTTGCATAATTAAGTACAATTTCAGCAAGCCACAGCCAATCATGATCAGAAAATATTATTTTGGGTACCAGGACTTGAGCCAGATTTTTTTTTTGTTCAAGGCAGGTACTTTACCACCTGAGCCATGCATCTGGCTTTTTGCTGGCTAATTGGAAGTAAGTCTCTGGGATTTGTCTGGTCAGAGTTCCAAGTCTGTCTGGAGAGACAAATTTTTTCCCATTTATAATATTGTCCTTTATTGTTAAGAATAAATGATCAGAAAAAAATAGATAAATATGAGTGACACTTTCATTCACAAGAGTCAGTTCTAGAATAACATAAGACAAATAACTGAGAAAATGGAGGAGAAAAAGCTTTTATAACTTCATATCTAAGTAGATATTGACGCCAGTTTTTATATCTAGAGCTTAAATAAACTAACTGCCTGTGCAAATCTATTGTCATGAAAAGACACATTATGAAAATTTGCAAAGAAAAAATTTGCAGAGAAAAATAGGCTGCCTACCTGGGTTTTAGGGAAAGAGACTAGATTATTAGTTTTGTTGCTATTGTTACTTTATCAAAAATGGTAAGATGAAATGACTGAATGACTTATGACAATAGGATATTTCAAAATGCTAAGCAACATGACTTTGGATCTAGTATTTTTTTATTAAAGAATTTATTAACATTGATTTTTACATCATATTTCAAATGACATGTTTACCAAATGAGTGTTCAAGAAGGGAATCTCTATATACAATCACTGGCACTTAGTTTTTAGAACATAGTCAAAATTAGGCTAAGGGTTTGTATATCATAGATACATATTAATTTATGAAATAAAATATTATGTCTATAGAGTCATAGGTTTTTATGTCTATGTAGTTATGTTTATATTTCCAATGCCATGTCCATAGCGTTGGGTATGCAAATACTGAGTCCTCGCTCTTGTACTGTTTGGATCTTATAGCCACATATTAAGGATACCATGTGCCTTTTATTCCTTAGGTCTTGACTTGTCTCACTCAACATGATTCGCTCTAGATTCATCCACTTCCCTGCAAATGCCATTATTTTATTTTGTCTATTGGCTATGTAGAATTCCATTGTGTATATATACTACATTTTCTGTATCCATTCATCTGCAGTAGGGCATCTGGATTGTTTCCATTGCTTGGCTATTGTGAATAGTGCAGAGATGAACATAGCTGAGCAGGTGTCCTTATAATATCCTGGGTCATGCTGTTCAGGATAGATGCCCAGAAGTGGTATGGCAGGATCATAGGGAAGGTCTATTTTCAGTTCTTCAAGAAACCTCCACACTGCTTTCCAGAGTGGATGAACTAGTTTACAATCCCACCAGCAGTGCAGTAGGGTTCCTTTTTCTCCACAACCCCGCCAGCAACTGTCATTGTCTGAGTTCAAAATCTTGGCCATTCTTGTTGGGGTAAGGTGGTATCTTAGAGTTGTTTTTATTTGCATTTCTTTTATGACCATGGATGATGAACATTTTCTCATATGCTTTTCTGCCATTTTAACCTCCTCTTTTGATAAGACTCTCTTTAGTTCCCTTGCCCCCATTTAGTGATTGGTTTGTTGGATTTGGGGGGATTAGTTTCTTGAGTTCCCTGTAGATACTGGATATTAAGCATTTGTCAAATGTATTGTTGGTGAATATCTTTTCCCAGTGGGTTGGCTGTCTTTCTACTTTTGCAACTATGCTTATCTGTGCAGAAACTTTTTATTTTTAGGTAGTCCCATTTATTGAGTCTTTCTCCAATCTGTTGTGACCCTGGGATTCTGTTCAGGAATCTTTTGCCTGTGCCTATGTGTGGGGAGACAAATTTTAAATTGCTGTTCTGAATATTGTGATAAAAATCTCACCCTGTCATCTACTGTTACACTCCGATCCTGCTCACAAATCCTATTAGCCAGCTTATTCATGCCTTGTAGAAGTGCTCTGTGACCAACAACATTCACCTAACTTTTATTATAATATATCATTATAATTCTTCTACTTATAAATGTTGCCATTAATCTCTTATTGTGCTGAATTAAAATGTTCAGTTTTATCATAGGTATGCATGCATATGAAAAAACATAGTATTATCCAGGTATGGACCACCATATATATAATCTCAGCATTTAGGCAGTAGAAGCAAGAAGTTAAGAGTTTGAGGCCAGTCTGAGCTACCTGGTGAAAATTTGTCTCAAAATACAAGGGCTGGCTGGGTACTGGTGGCTCATACCTGTAATTCTAGCTACTCAGGAGGCTGAGATTTCAGGATTGCAGTTCGAAACCAGCTCAGACAGGAAACTCTGTGAGGCTCTTATCTCCAATAAACTACTGAAAAAAAAAAAAAGAAGTGGAAGTGGTGCTATGGCTCAAGTGACAAAGTGCTCACCTTGAGCAAAAGAAGCTCAGCGGCAGCATCCAGGCCCAGAATTCAAGCCTCAGGATCTGCAAAATAATAAATGCAAAAACAAAAATAAAACCCAAGAGTTGAGGATATAGCTCAGTGATAGAGAATCTGCCTAGCATATACTGGGCTATAGGTTCAATTCCCAACACTGCCCCCACCAAAACCCCTAAAATATAGTATTATAAAGCTCAGTACTACCTTATCTTCAGTTTCAGTATCATTGAGGTATTAAAATATATATTCCCACAGATAAGCGATGGTGAGCATCATACTGAAGCAGAGTATTTTTTTCTGTTACTTTATTTGTTTTATATATTCCTTATACTATTTTTGTTTGTCATTTTCTATACGCTCTATCCTTTTGTGCCCCATTGCTTTTTTTTTTTTTTTTTTTTTGCCAGTCCTGGGCTTGAGCTCAGGGCCTGAGCAATGTCCTTGGACTTTCTCAAGGCTAGAGCTCTACCACTTGGGCCTCAGCATCACTTCCAGCTTTTTTCTATGTATGTGGTACCAGGGAATCGAACATGGGTCTTCATGCATGCTAGGCAAGCACTTTAACCTGTAGGCCAAACTCCCGGCCCCAATTGCTTTTTTTTAATGGTAGGACATTTGAATTGCTCTCATATACTTTTTTGTTTGTTTGTTTTTTTTTGTCAGTCTTGGGCTTGGGCTCAGGGCTTGAGCACTGTCCTTGGATTTTCTCAAGGCTAGCACTCTACCACTTGAGCCTCAGCACCACTTCTGGCTTTTTGCTATGTATGTGGTACCGAGGAATTGAACCCAGGTCTTCATGCATGCTAGGCAAGCACTCTACCACTAGGCCAAACTCCTGGCCCTCTCATATACTTTTGTATAGATTCTCTAGCTATTTTCTCTGTGGTAACCATGGGGATAACATATAACGTCCTACAGTTGTAACACTCTGATTTGAAGTTACAGCAGCTAAAATGAACAATCTCTCTTCCCTTCACAGTTCTGTACCATTCCTTTCAGTTGTTGATGTGATAAACATCTTTACTCATTATGCACGCCAAAGCATAAACTAATCACGCTTTAAAACTATTAGTCTCTTAAATTATGTAGATAACAAAAATGTGGCGTTGCAACCCATAGTTATAATAATACGAGCATTTGTAATTGGCTGAGAATTGATCTTCATTGAGATCTTTATTTCTACAGTTAACTTGGCATTACTGTCTGTGTCTTTCATACTATAAAACTCCACAGAGCACTTCTTTGCAGGGCACGTCCAGAGACAGCAAGTTCCCTCAGCATTTGTTTATTGGAGAATTTTCTTAACTTGCCCTCATTTTTGAAGGATAGTTTTAGCAGACATATGAATTTTAGTTGTCAGTAGAGTTTTATTTTTTCCCTGTTGTTTGTTTAGTATTTGCCATCTATCAGTTCACAGACTCCTGGCTTCTTAGGTTTCTGATCTAATATCAAGGAATCTTACTGACAGTCCCTTGTATATGACAAGTAACTTCTCTTGTTGCTCTCCAGATTCTGAATCTGACTTGATAATTGTGTGTGTGTGTGTGTGTGTGTGTGTGTGTGTGTGTGTGTGTGTGTATGCACATGTGCCAGTACTGGGGCTTGAATTTAGGGCCTGTACATTGGCTCTGATCTTTTTTGCTCAGTGTTAGAGCTCTACTATTTGAGCACAGCTCCATTGCTCCACTTCCAGCTTAGTGTGTGTGTAACTAGGGTTCAAACTCAAGGCCTCAAACTTGCTAAGTAGGCACTTTGCCACTTGAACCACATCTCTAGCCATTGTATCTTTAACAGTGCTATTTAAAAATATTTTTAGATTTGATTTGCCATTAGATCAGGTCTTTCCCAGTTTACGTTGATATACTTCCTGCCCCCTCCCTGCTCTAGATAAGCCATACTTTCCTCTTTCTTTGGGTCTGTTGTAACATTTTGTTGAAAAGTGAACATTTGAAGCTGATAATTTGATAACTTTGGAAACCAGGTTCTCTTCTCCCAGAGATTGCTGATTTTTGTTACTTTGGTTATTTCACTGGAAACTGTTTATGCTAAGAGCCAGCAAGTTGAAGTAGTAGGCAGGGCTGCAGTGAGTGACTAATCAAGTGCTTCCAGGCAAAGAAGCTGTGCCAAATGGAAATGTCTTTGTGAAGGAGGTGTCAAGGTTTGGAAGACAGTAAGGACTCACAGGTGATAGACTGGGCTGAGAAAAGCTTTCCAGATTGGGAGAAAAGCATAGGGTAGAGGGTAGGCGAGTGGGAGAGAAATATCAAGAGACACATTTGACCTGGCAGAAGGGGAGGAGTGTCATGGCCCAGGGACTGCTGAGACACCAACAAAGCTCCTCAATGGATTCTGCTTTGCCACGACTGGCTGGAGTTACCTGGCTATGACAATTTTAAGTTCCATTTGTGTGACTAAAGATGAGTCCTTTCCAAGTCTCAGTTTCCACATCTGTAAAATGGAAACTGTTCACAGGTTTAAGAATGAGGCCAGGGCCAGGTACGGTGGCTCACGCCTGTAATCCTAACTACTCAGGAGGCTGAGATCTGAGGATCAAGGTTCAAAGGACCTGAGACTCTTATCTCCAATTAACCTCTAGAAAATGGGAAGTGGGGTCTGGCTCAAGGGTAGGGTGGTAGCCTTGAGCTGAAGGGCTCAGGAACAGCGCCCAGGCTCAGTTCAAGCCCCATGACCCACAAAATAAAAATTTTTAAAAAAAATGAGGCCAGGGTGCAAGAACTTCCAGGAGGCATTTTTACCCCATCCTTCAGTTCCAATACTGACATCATAATCACCAGGCATACTTAAAACAAAAACATGATGACAGAGCCTATAGCGGGAGGGATACTTCTCTTCTAGCTCTTTTTTTCTCCATTTCCTCACGTGCTCTTGATACTCATTTACTTTTAGACCTGCTGCTGCTCTCCTCCTCCTCCTCCTCCTCCTCCTCCTCCTCCTCCTCCTCCTCCTCCTCCTCCTCCTCCTCCTTCTTCTTCTTCTTCTGCCTGTCCTAGGCTTGAGCTCAGAGCCTGAGCACTGTCCTTGGACTTTCTCAAGGCTAGAGCTCTACCACTTGAGCCTCAGCACCACTTCCGGCTTTTTTCTATGCATGTGGTACCGAGGAATTGAACCTTAGTCATCGAGCATGCTAGGCAAGCACTCTACCACTAGGCCAAACTCCCGGCTCTTAGACATGCCAGCTTCTGACAGAAGAAAACATAGCCAGAAAAAAAAAAAATAGAGATACTGGAGGCTCATGGGATACTTTGGTTTCTCTGGTCAGGGCTTGACAGCTGTGACCACCATTCAGCTGGTAAACCAGCCAAAGCACACAATTCCACATCCCCATCTGTATTAATCCATATAGTCTCCCTAATATGCTTTGAGAGTGGTCAATTACTGGGATTAAATGATATATCGATCTTAAAATTCTCAGTATGCAGCCAGCTTCAGAGTTACATGTTTGTGGTCCCAGAGCCCAGGAGGCAGAGACTGGAGACTCACGAGTGCAAAACCAGCCTGGATCACATAGGAGACCCCATCTCACAAAAGAAAACAAAGAGCAAGTGTCCACTGAGAACTGGTGGTTCACACCTGTAATCCTACTCAAGAGTCTGAGATATGGAAGATCTTTACAGCCCAAGTAGAAAAGTCAAAAATGTCTCCAAGACTCCATCTCCAACTAATTAGGAAAGAAAGAAAGAAAAAATCCAACACATCCAGGGTTGGAACTTCAGCAGGACAAACACAAGAAAGAAAAAGAAAGCGAAATTGTCAGTGCTCAGCTACAAAATGCTGGAGGCAACATTTGCCAGAGGGCTTCCTGGAGGAAGCTGATGTGAATAGTTAAAGCATGCAGTTGCACTGCTCTCCTCATCCTAATTTCCAGGCCAAAGGAGGTATGTCATATAGGAGCATGCTCTCACGTAAGCCACATTTCTAACCCCTCACTGAAAGGTTTTAAACAGGCAAGAGCTATGCTCCATTATGCAGCTTTGCAGTATACAAAGGTTACTGTTGCAGTGCCATGCACAGCAGACCAGAGGAGGGGGCTGAGAGGCAGGGTGATTATCAACAGGAGGCCTAGTGGCAGGTAAAGTGGCTAGAGAGTTCCCAGGTGAAAGTCCCAGAGGCCACCTCCCTAGCAGGGAAGGATAAGAAACATGATGAAAGGGGAAAGTCAGAAATTGCCTTTGGCGACTAGTAAGGTGTGTAGGGCTGTTTATGCATCTGTTACTGGAGAGGCCCTACAAAGGGTTTTGAGATCTCTAGTATAGCTGTCTAGACCCAGTAAACCAAGGCAGTAAGCTCCCAACTCCACAGCACATCTAGGAAAGGGAGAATGGAAGTCCTCAAGCCAGGATCAGGAGGATCCTTCAAAAGAGCCTCCCCAGGAGCAGAGCGGGCAGCAGGAGGCAAGCTGGACAATCCAGAGGCAACTTGTCAGTCCTGACCCCACTCCTTGCCTTCGGGACTTCCAACATCTACTCCAGTCCCACTGTGGAGGCATTTTGATAATTACAGCCGCACAATGGAACTTCCTGTGAGCCAAACCAGTATTTTGCCTAAGTTATCTTGTTTATTTCTTCCAACAGCAGCTAACTGCAACAGAAACTGAGTCTTCAAGGTTAGAAAACCCCTATGTGCAGGGCTATGAAACCTGTTCCAGCCTGACACCCCACCATCATCCCCGTTGATTTCAGGACTCTTTTATCCAGGCTTGAATTAGCCTGTGGCCAGAGGAAAGAAAGGTTGAACTCCTGAAGGCTCCAGGGGTTTAGAACTAGATTCCAGCAGCCTGGTTGTTAAATCTCATTGTGAGGAGAAGCCTGGCCATAAAGATATTGTGGAGGATCACTTCAGATGGTTGCAAGGGGATTAAATAGAATGTTAGTGAAGGCTGCATTCTAACTGGGGAGGATGATGGGAAGAAGAGAGAGAAACCTGGTCTTACCTTCCAAGCCTTTAAGACCTGACCCCTAACTTTCTCCATGCCGGGTGGGAGAATCTCAGCCCAGGGAGGCTCCATGACCTCACATGACTTTAAGAGCAGAGGGAAGAATCTGCAAAGCCAATTAGTTCTCTGAGCAGCAGATTTGACTTGGCTTCCCTGAGACTTCCCTTTTTCCCCAGGCAGAGACACACAAGCCCAAGCATTTTCACATTTTTAAAAATTTTGCTTTTAAGTAACAAGGAAAAGAACAAAAAGCCTGGACCACACAAGTCTAGGCCACTGGGGTGGGCAGGCAGAGGTGTCTGGAGAACTGGGGTTACCCCACCTTGCTACCCAGAGGCTTCTGCAAAGAGAAGTTTCTAGGTGGGCCAGAGCCAAGACCAAAGTATCCTTCTATTCGTAAAAAGTGATTTTGATTTTCTTCTCCTGCCTTTTTTTTTTTTAAGCATAAAAAGGAGTTTCAAAAAGATGGGCTGCAGAGGGAGGGATAGATTAAACTGCTATCTAGCCACACAGCAGCTTCTCTTCTTAGAAATTCAGTCAGAAGTCAATGGTTCCCTCCAGGAAGGGAAAGAAAAAAGAAAGAAAGAAAGAAAGAAAGAAAGAAAGAAAGAAAGAAAGTCTTCTTCCATCAGGTTTTCTGCCTCAACTGGGTTTTTCTCCCTGTGGGCTTTCTTCCTCTCTTTTCTCTCCTTCCTCTCCTCGCCACCCCCAACTCTCCAGCGACCTCCAGATGTTCCAGACCGCGCGACCATCTGCTGAGATCTTTTGGGCGCACGAAGGAGGGAGTTGGGTTGGGGAGGAACTGAGATCCGGGATGCTGGAAGCTGGGAGCTAGGCCGACTGGAGTGAGCAGGAGCTACGCACTTTTGAGACGCTCCCTAGGGTGGAACCCGGGTTCAGGGACGGCCCGGGGAGGGGAGGGGGCGGGGCTGGAAGCGCGCCCAGCGAGGCCTGCTCTTGAGCGACACTCCCTGCGCCTCCAGGTCGCCGGCGCGAGCCGCCACTGGGTGCCGGGCTGCGAGCGGAGCTGCGGGGCGGGCGCCGGGGGCGGGGGGTGGGGGGGAGGCGGAGGCCGGAGCCGGGGGCGGGGGCCGGGGGGCGGAGGCCGCGCCGCGCCGCGCGGTGAAAAGCGCCGGCCGCAGGGCCCGCGCCGGGCTGCCGGGGTGAGCGTGCCGAGGCGGCGGCTGTAGCCTTCCAGGTGGGTGCGGGTCCCCGGGCGCCGCGGGGCTCCGCGCGGCCGCGGCCCCGACCCCGCCGCCCCGCCCGGCGGCCGCGCAGGGGCGGGGCCGGCGCCCGCCGAGGCCCCTCAACTTTCCCCGGTGTCCGGCGCGGGCAGCCCGGCCCCGGGAGGAGGGCTTCCCCGACAC
Organism: Megascapheus bottae; assembly: GCF_031878675.1. Lineage (NCBI taxonomy): Eukaryota > Metazoa > Chordata > Mammalia > Rodentia > Geomyidae > Megascapheus > Megascapheus bottae. The sequence continues at coordinate 46,485,655 of NC_143524.1, forward strand.
AAAGGCCCCTCCGCCCGGGGCCGGGGTCTTTGTGAGGGCGGCGCCTCGCCCGGCCCGGGGGGCTCGGTGGGATTGGGGTCGGGACGCGCGTCCGTCCGGAGCCTTTGTGTCCGCGGCGTGGCTGGGCTGTCGCGTCCGGCGGGGGGTGCGGTGGGCGCCGTGGGGCCGCGGGCGCGGTCCCCGCCCGCCGACGTGTCCGTGGGGCGGCGCGCGGGGCTGGGCGCCTCGCGACTCGGCCTCAAACTTTTCTCTGGGTTGCTCGGGCGCCGGCCTGGATCCTCGCGAGCCGCGCTCCCCTCCTCCCCGTCCCCCAGGTCGGCGGGGCTCCGGGCTGGCCGGGGCCGGGCGGGGCGTGCGGAGACACTCGCCCGGGGCCCCGCCGGGAAGAGGGCGGGACGGGTGGCCGGTCCTCGGTTTCCACCTGGGGCTGGGGACGAGGAGGTCGAGGCCGCCCGCCCTGTCCCGCCGCTCCGCGCCTCCCCGACGCACCGGGGGACGGGGGAGACCCGGTCGGCTGGACTCAGAGGGGTTCCAGCCCGGGGCTCCGCCTGGAGGTCCGGGCTGCGTTTGCCACCGGCTCCCACAGCCGGGGGGGACCCGCCCTGCCATCCCGGGGGTGAGAAGGCCACGGCGTGTCGGGAGCCGGGCCTGCTCGGCGCGGGGACCCTGCGCACACGCGTGTCCAGTGGGACCGCCGGTGCTCCCGGCGGAGGCTCCAGGCGAGCCGCTGAGCCTCCCTGGGCGGCGGTCACCGTGGGAAGGGGCGAGAACGCCCTGGAGAGAGCGTGTGGTCTGGGTGGCCTGCGCCGCCAGAGCCGGGCTGCAAGCAGCGTCCGCCTACATTTGGCCGGGACAGGAGGTGACTCAAACTTGGGTCTTTCATCGCTGCTCTTTGTGCCCTGTGCCCTTTGGTTGTCTAGACTTGCAGGACACCGGCCCGAGAGGCTCAGTCCTGCTGGGCTTTCCAAAGAGTGGCCAAGAGAACCTTCCTTAACTAATAATCTTACGGAATGCTGCTGGACGAAAGGGAGGCTACAGACCCCTAACCTGGAACGGAGGGCATTTTCCTTTCTTGTTTACATACTGGAGGTATGGACAACCCTTCCCCTGTGAGTGTTCTGTAGACACTGACTCCTTAACCTTCACCTCAGTTCTAACCCACCCAGTTAATTCCCAGGCACTAATTGGCTCTCAGGAAGGTAAGGCTGAAGTTCAGTAGCTTTGGGGAGGCCTCAACCCCCCACTCCACAGTTTAAAGGCCAAACCTGAGAAGTCAAAATGGAGTGAAAGGAAGGAATTGATAGGTTATCCACCCCCACTCCCCTTCCTTTCTTTCCCCTCCCTTCCCCTTCCTCCTGTGATTCTAGGTGTGAGCCACCACACAAACTTTCCCCCCTTACTTTAATGAAGACTTTGGTTAGCGTAGATTAATTGTACACAGGAGGGAGCATTCATTGTGATATTTCCATACGTACAGTATATGCAACCCCTCCACCTTTCTCCCTCATTCCTCTCCTTAATACAGTTTCAATTTCCATGCATACAATATACTCAACTCCTCCATCTTTCTCCCTCATCCTCTCACCTTTCTTCATAACAATCTCAACAGGTCTTATTCTGTTTGTTCTATTTTCATACATGCATATAAAGTATTTCCTCATCTAACCTCCCTTCTTATCCCCTCCCTATCCTCCTAACATAACTTGTTGACTTTCCTATTATTTGTTTGTTCGTTCGTTCATTCGTTTGTTTATCGCCAATCCTGGGGCTTAAACTCAGGGCCTGCGCACTGTCCTTGGACTTTCTCAAGGCTAGAGCTCTACTCCTTGAATCACATCACCACTTCCAGCTTTTTCCTGTGTGTGTATGATATTGAGGAATTGAACCCAGGGCTTTGTGCATGCTTGGCAAGCAGTCTACCATTAGGCCACATTCCCAGTCCCTATGATTCATTTCTAAACGTATTTAAGCATATGTTAATTGTACAAAGGGCTTTCACCATGGTAATTCACACATGCATATATTATAATTTAGTCAGAGGGTTGGCAAAGTCCACATCAGTTTTCTTCTTTAATCATAACTTTTGTTATAAAGCAGAGAGAGTCACTTAAGAAGTCACCCATCCTTTCTCAGGACAAGGCGGGGCTGGGCACTGTGGAAGCTTCCTAGCAGAGGCTAGCCCACCCTGAACGTCTCCAGTCAAAGCAAGTTCTAAAACAGGTTCCATGGGAGTTGCCTGGGGTGGGACCTGTCAGAGCCTGTGACCTGGTCGGGGTTTTGAAGTCAGTTCATATGCAGAGGGGGAATCATTCTCCTATTGGAATGAAAGCTTTGTGGACTGTCAGATGCAAGATCTTGAAGTCAGGGAGGCTGAGAGAAAAGACAGAGGCCAGATCACCAAAAATTCCTGTGGGCTGAGATATGAACCAATAAGCAGAGAAGAGCTGATCCTGGAGAGTCTAAACAGCACCTTTTTTTGGCCAGTTCTAGGGTTTGAACTCTGTACCTGTGTGCTCTCCCTGGGCTCCTTTTGCTCAAGGCTAACACTACCATGTAAGCCACAGTGCCACAGCTTTTTCTAAATAATTTTTTGGAGAGAAGAATCTCAAGGACTTTCTTACCAGGGCTGGCTTTGAACTTCAGTCCTCCAATCTTATCCTCCTGAGAAGGTATTACAGGTGTGAGTCACTGGCACCTGGTCTGAGATGGGTAATTCTAAGAAGCATTCCTGTGGCTTATACATTTTTGGAGAAACCTCCTACCAAAATAGAGGCAGAATATTCTGTCCTCTTAGAATCAGAAGGTCCAGGTTTTTATTTCCATTCTGCTGCTTTCCAGCTCCGACCTGGAACAAACCAATTTGCCTGTCTCATTCCCAATCTCCTCCTTCCTATGTTGGTAGTAACTCCTGTCCCACTGACCAGTAGTGAATGGGAAATAAGATAATGGCTTCCACGTGCTCCTATGACAAGAAGTAGTTTGCAGTATGTAATACACCATGAGACCAACAATAGAAGCGATATCTGCCTTGCTCCCAGACCTCACTTCACCATTGGACAGAGCCCTAAGTATCTTGCATGAGTTCCTCAAGCAGAAGGAAGATTTTGGTTCCTGACATTTCATCCATCTGGCTTTTACCCACCTGTACATGGCCAAGCTTCATGCAGGAGAGGAGGTGGACACATATGTAGACAGCCACAGACCACAGGCAGTCCCGGTGGCCCGTTGGTGGATGAAGGGTGGTTAGAGTGGGATGGCCTCACAGAGGAGAATGATTGCTTCTGAATGAAACCAGTGAGAGGCTGTGTTAGACAAAAGCGTCCCCTGATCATCTTTATTAGAAAGAACAGCCCTTTAGCCTGAGAAGCTATCTTTATGGAATGGGTTTTACACAGGGCACAGTGCTAGGGCCTTGGGTCTTCTGTTGAGAGGTACATTCTGGTACTTAGTAGTTAGAGTCCAGGACTGTGGGATGCTGCTGCAGAACCTCTGAGGCCTGCCTTGGGCTTGGAGGTGAGGGAAAGGGAAGACAGAGACTCACCTGCCCAAGAGTGGCTGCTGGTTGCCATCAAGTCCTCATTCCGTCTTAACTACTTCATCCTACTTTGGACCCTGCCACCTTTCCAGCCTTCCCCGGGAGAGTTTGATCAGCTCCCTGGAGGTACACTGAGAGAATCCAAGGCCTCAGGGAATGACTTTTGGATTCTTGCCCTGCTTTGCTCCTCCGTGGCCCCTGCAGTCATCCATGAGGGGCAGGAACTGACATGCAGCAAGTGCTCGTGGGTGCCAGCCAGGCTGAGTCCTCACTTTCCTTGGGTAATAATATTCAGTGGCCCACTGGGAGCAGTACTAGGCTTCTTTCCACATTACAGGTAAGCACACAGACTCAGGAGGGAAGCTTACACAATCCTCGAAGCAGGTGAGGCCCTTTAGAGTTGAAGCTGTCAACCTGGTTGCCATACTCCTTTTCTCTGCCTATACTGCATTCCCTGGGTCTTCCCATGCTATATCAGATTAACAGGAATTTGACAATCTCCTGGAAGGAGAAAATAGCATTAGGCATCTTACTTGTGAACCTGTAGATGAGTCTCCTTTGGTGAGGGGCTGGACTTGGTGTAATGGAGGAGACCAAGAGCTGGATTTATAATACTTGTGTCTTGAGTCCAGCACCTGTCCATACAGGCTCTGTGGCTGAATTTAATATGCTGATTTTGCAGGGTGACTGAAGAGAAACAGTGGAGGAAACATGGGAAAGGCTGAGGTGCCCTTTAGTGACAGAAGTCCATATTCCAGATGCTGATATGTCTTCATATAGTGCCTGCAAGACCTAGGGCTCAGATCCATGGATATGAAGATGAACATGGGTCCCCTCTCACACACACTGGAGATCATCAGTAAGCATGTAATTCTAGCCCTTCAACCCTAAGCTGTTGTCCCTTACCAGCCCATTTGTACATTGAGGCAGTGACACTAGGAACTCTGCTTGGAGCTAAGACATCTGGATTTGAGTCCCGGTTCCTCTCCTCCCCAACTCAGTAGTGGAGAGCAGTCTCCATGGTCAGGGACTGTGGTGAAGCAGAAACAGCACAGTGGAGAGGTCTGTGGTGGGCTGCTGCAGATGTGTGCATTTGTGATTCCGTGCAGAGCTGGCTCTTGAGGCTCTTCTGGGTTTGGCCCTGAAATTCTTTCTTGTATTTCCAGAGCTGACTAAGTGGTCAGAGGGCAGAACACTTATGAAATTTCCACCTGGGGATTTCAATGGCGTCAGCTTGCTTGTGACTAAGAAGAGCCGGGTGGGAGACCGCCCAGGGTTCAGTTGCAGCTGATCCAGGCAAAAAATATGCCTCTTGCAGGTGGGTGCTGGGCCCTGAGCCAGGCTATGACTGCCCCCTGCCCCCTAGTTTCTGTGTCAAAGTTGTTGAGGAGAGGGCTAGAAAGTTCTATGCGCCACTGATGCATAGTGCTGCATCAGGACAGGCAGGTGAGGCCAGGAGGGCTTGGGCTCAAACACTTGGCCACAGGGAAGTTGGGACCTTGCCAACAGACACTGGAAGCCTGCTGGATGCATGTCACTGCATTTGAACTGGGGTGGGAATGTGAGGAATACAGTTACTTCTCTCAATAGGCTTAATAACTCATTGCATGGCTGCCATGCACCCTTTCCTCAGCCCGCTGTGCTTATCCCTTTTGAGGACGCTGAAACTTGTCTGAGGCCAGCGGTTCATGCCAGATTCCTGCCTGTACCTGAATCCTGCAGGTTTCCTCATGGCCTCTTTGCCAGGCAGCTTTGTGACCCTCCGCTCAGTGCTGCTGTGCGCCTGGCCAGGCCTGGCTCTGATTCCAAGACTGGTGAGGGAGAGGTGCTCAGGTAAAAAAAGTGGGGCTGCCCCATACTATTCACACTTTATGGCTGAAATGACAGGTTTTTTTTTTTTTTTCAGTAGCTTCTAAAGGAGGCTACTGATGTAGCCTGAGGTGTGAGAGGCCAAGAGGGAGGGGTACTGTGTGTGGACAGAGCTGGCTTTGTTCTGTGGTTGGGCCTGGACAGATGGGTGGATGTGTGGGGTGCCAGAACTGTGTGTAGTGTCAGATCCCTGCTCCTGGGCCCTGCTCTGCTGTTGCCCTGCTGTCACTACCCCTCTGTGGGCCTTAGCCACCTATGACTGCCAAAGGGGCATCTGAGTTAAGGGAACTGCAAGCAAAGACTGAGAGTTGTTCAGAATCTCTCAAGGTAATAGCTGTGGCCATTCTGACCAGCAAGGAGGGTTCAATTCTCCATGGAGGCTCAGGCAAGGGAGAGAGATACCTGGACAGCTTACAGATGCCTCCAAGCCTGGAAGAGAACTAAAAGTAACAACTTACCAGGTCTGTGAGGTGGTAGCAGAGCCCCAGAGTCATACAGAACTGTAGCTGTGAGGGCCATACCCTTGGTGTCTGGGTATTTCCCTTAGAATCACTGTGGACTCAAGAGCACAAGCCCAACAGGGATCAACTCGTGGCTTGGCTCTGGAGGAGTACATAAGCCCTGGTCTTCCTGCTCTTGTTTCCATAACCTGGTTGATCAGTAGATATTTTACCTGCAGGTCAGAGTTTGCAGAAAGGAAATGAATCTTGGCCCAGTGATCTCTTCTCCCTCAACCTTCCTTGGTGATGGCTCGTTGCTTTTCTCTTTCTTCCAAGGGTAGAGCACAGGACACAGGGGAGGCAAGTGTAAATACTGTTTTATAGATGGGAAAAGTAGGCCTCAAAAAGAAACAAAGCTGGGAAGGTCACACAGATCCCAGTCTCCTGGGTCTACAGCTAGTTGTAGTGATCACTGTGAATGGGTCTCTGTTTCCCGGGCTGGTCTATAAGTCCCAGGAGAACAGGAGCCCTGGTGTCCTCACCACCTCTCCCCACCCCCACATACACACTCCCACATGGACTTGTAGAGTTAAGTCTATGCTTTTGTTAACTTTTAGAAGATGGAGAAACGGAGGCCCAGAGAGAAGTTGGGAAGGAACAGATGATAAGAACAGTCTAAGCTAGAGTGGAAACCAAGACCTGGGGCCCCTGACTGTCCTTCAGAACTGTTAAGACTATTCCTGTGCCCTGCCGGTGTTCTGGGGTGTGGTACATGCAGGTGCTGAGAAGGGTCTTTGGGTCTCCTCTCCGGGAAGACTACTGTCTGGTGTCAGCCTGGGAGAGGCACAGCCTCCCTTCCCCCAGCTCTGCATCTGTGGATGTCCTGGCAGTGCTGGGCATGTCCCACATGTCACCAAGTCTCACAAGCACCTCCTCGCTCAGGGGACTCACCTCTTATTTCATCTACTCTCACAAAGTCCCAGAGTCGCACAGGTTAGCAAGTGACTCTTGGGACCCTTAGTTTCCGTATTGTAAGTGGGGACAAGACTGGTGGTGTCACTGGACAGCTATGAGGATTAGCTCTGGCTGTCAGTATGGCCGCTGTCCACTGGAATTCCCAGCCCTGGACCTAGGCCTGATGGACAGCAGGGGCTCTAGGAGAGGTGTTCACCCCTTCTAGAGGTGAGGCGGAGCAAGAGTCTGACTCAGTGCCCTGGGAGCATCTGCCAGCCACGTTACCCTGGTGAGTGTCTGTGCACTCTCCTGCCCGCTTTCCCTAGGCCGTGCGGACCCTGCCTCCATTCCAAATGTGCCTTGGAAGTCCACACTACACTTGGGCACAGCTCTCCACACTTTAATTGGAAGTCACTGAACTTTTGCTGCCCTATGGTGAAGAGGACAAGGCGAGGGGCTGGAGGGGCCATGCGGGCTGAGTTCAGGCTGCCAGTTACATAAGCGGGAGTTCACAAGAAGCCACTTGGCATTGCATGGGCACATTGTATAATCACCTCTGGGAATCAAAGACTAATCTTTGTGGTGTTTGTTTAAAGCCAGGAAGGGTACCTTTGAGCAGATCAGCTTAGCAGGGCAGCTGGGGCTGTGATGAGGATCTCACCCCCATGAACAAAGGGGGCCTGAAGCAACTTGATATTTTCCTTTTGATATAAACATTGGAATGCTCTGGCCTGCCTCAGCTGGGACCAAGTCCAGGATGCACCTGGGCTGGGTTTAATCCTCAAATTGGCCTTTACAAAAGAAAGGAGTGGCAAGAGGAGGCCCACTTCTTCCTGGCCCAGGGCAGAACCAGAGTGCATGGAGATCAAGTGGCTACCACTTTAAAGTTTCATGCAGGGCTGGTAACCCTATCCAGCTGCTCCTGCCCACTAACCGCTCCTACCATCACCTCCTGTTTCTATGCCCTCTCCCTCTCTGGAAGGCAAGAGAGAAGGAGATAGGGCAGGCAAGCAAAGGCATAGAGCAGATGAGCAGGTTCCCATCTCCCCACTGAGTGCCCTGACTATTAGGGATCTGCTCTTGCTGCTTGCACTCTTCATTCTGCTAGCGCCAGCCCACTGAGTTAGCGTAGGCTGAACACAGTCTTTAAGTCTGACCAGCAGTGTTTGAGCGGCCATTAGATGTGACAGGATACAGGCATGGCATATGTGGCCACTACTGTTGCAGCTCTACAGAAAGGATGACTCAAGTCTGTAGAGGGGAAGTGGTTTGCCTTGTAGTTTGTGTCCCTGAGGGAATTTCCTCCTAGATCTGCCTCTCCACCAGCCAACTCCCTGCAGGACTGCTGGAGACAATAAATTTGATGGAAATGTTGGGATTGAGCAAGTCTTGAGTTTTAATCCTACCTTGTTCTTGCTAGTCTGGTGTCAGGTCTCTGGAACTTTCTTTATCTGTATTATGGTGATTCAGCCCAGCCCCCTGATGAAGGTCAAAGGAAAGGTCAGAGACACTGTGCTGGCAGTGTCAGCTGGGAGTAGAGGACAGGGCAAGGACCAGGAATGGATGTCCCTCAGGCTTAGCTGGGAGTCTAGGCAGAGTCCCCAATTGGAAGGCAAGGATGCTACCTCATGAGAACAAGCCTCGGGGCTGTGTCAAGGTAGGGACAGTGATTGCAAGGATATAGTCTTCGTCTGAAGGCTGGAGGGCCAGTCGGCAGCAGGGCCATCTTCCTGGGTCTGTGGCCCATCAAGTGTGCAGCGCGTAGCCGGGGGCCTGTGTGCACTTTACCTTGCCAAGGCTCAATTCCCTTTTGTACAATGAAATGTAAACCTCCACCTCACAGACTGACCGTGAGGTTAAGTGAGGCTAGCACCTGCACCTGCTCAGCAGAGGTGGCAGGAGCCTCCCCCCCCTCCATACCCTGAGCTCTACCTGGTGGAACTTGCATCTGTAGCAGCTGGCAGCTCCGGAAGGTTCCAGATCTCCCTTCCTTCAGCCAGAGCAGGCTGCTCACCTCTGTTGATCTGATGTAAGACAGGGCTCTGCTGCTCCCTGTTTCAAGTCCACTATCCCACCTGGTCTGACCTCCTTTACCACGCAGATGGGGAGACAGGCCACAGAGGGACAGGGCCTATTCTGAGAGTACTCTAGGAGAATGGGACCAGTGTCCAGTCACGTGACGACGTGTCAGTGGGGTGACTTAAGAGCTGTCACATGCATCCTACCCTCACCTGTGGCTCTCTTTGCAGCCCCCACCATGCCGTGGCTCCTGCTGCTGCCTCTGTTGCTACTACCAGCTGTGAGTGGAGCCCAGACAACCCGGCCATGCTTCCCTGGGTGCCAGTGTGAGGTGGAGACCTTCGGCCTCTTTGACAGCTTCAGCCTGACTCGAGTGGACTGCAGCGGCCTGGGCCCATACATCATGCCTGTGCCTCTCCCTCTGGACACAGCCCACCTGGACCTGTCCTCCAACAGGCTGGAGATGGTGAATGAGTCAGTTTTGGCAGGGCCAGGCTATACTACCCTGGCTGGCCTAGATCTCAGCCATAACCTGCTCACCAGTATCTCACCCACCACCTTCTCCCGCCTTCGCTACCTGGAGTCTCTCGACCTCAGCCACAACGGTCTGGCAGCTCTGCCAGCCGACAGTTTCACCAGCTCCCCGTTGAGTGAAGTGAACCTCAGTTATAATCGGCTCCGGGAGGTGTCCCTGTCTGCCTTTACCACCCACAGCCAGAGCGGGGCACTGCACGTGGACCTCTCCCACAACCTCATTCACCGCCTGCTCCCTCATCCCACACAAGCCAGCCTGCCCATACCCTCCATTCAGAGCCTGAACCTCGCCTGGAATCGACTCCGTGCAGTGCCCCATCTCCGAGACCTGCCCTTGCGCTATCTCAGCCTGGATGGAAACCCTCTGGCTGCCGTCAGCCCAGGAGCTTTCACAGGGTTAGCAGGCCTTACACACCTGTCCCTAGCCAACCTGCAAGGTCTTCCCCAGCTGGCACCTCATGGCTTCCGTGGGCTACCAGGCCTGCAGGTCCTAGATCTATCAGGTAACCCCAAGCTCAAGTGGGCAGGAGCCGAGGTGTTCTCAGGCCTAAACTCACTGCAGGAACTGGACTTGTCGGGCACAGGGCTGGTGTCCCTGCCAGAGAAGCTGCTCCACCACCTTCCTGCACTGCAGAGTGTCAGTGTGGGCCAGGACAGGCAGTGCCGGCGCCTGGTGCGAGAGGGTGCCTACCCCCGGCAGCCTGGCTCGAGCCCCAAGGTAGTCCTGCACTGTGGAGACACCCAGGACTCTGCCCTCAAGGGCCCAGATATCTTGTGACGAAGGAATAATGTGGCCGGGGGCCACATGACAGACTGCCATCCTGGGCTTGCTCAGGTGTCACCTGACTTTGAATGTGCCATTGGCAGCGGGAGTCTTCAGGTCCGCTTGGTGGCATGACCACAGAGCCCAGGGCCTTGGAGGGGCGCTTTGCACCAGGGACAAAGCCTGTCCCTTTGTCCCAGTGGCCAGTCCCCGAACTCTGCCAAACCAGACCCTGTCCATTCCTGCTGTCTTTCCCCAGCCACCCTGTAAGTGCCTTCGCTCCTGTCTGGGCAAACCTGATAAGAGCAGTATGGATGGGAGCCACCCTTGCAGGCAGACTCGGCTCTCCTGGGCTGTGTCCCCTCTGGCCCAGGGTCTACTCACTCGAGGGCAGAGGTTTCTTTTATGGTATACCCCTTTGCTGTAGGTCCATGAGACCTGGCCCACGTCATCCTTTTCTTGTAGAATCCTGGCTAGAACCTGAATTATAGGAGAAACTGGAGAGAATCCAGTCCAGCCCTTCTCGTGAGCAGATAGGAGATAGAGCCTGCAGAAGTGAACCTGCTAACACGAGGTCCTGCAGGGCTACAGGCATGACTGACCTACAGGCATGACTGGAACCCAGTCCTCTGCCTAGAAAAGGGGGTATTGTGCACTTTCCTGTCTTCTTCCCCCTACCTCTCCTCCTGCTCTCCTTCCTGGGCTCCTTCTTGCTGCCATCTGTACCCTTTTCTCACCATCTCCAACAGCAACCAACGTCAAGGCCTCAGAAGTGGGACCAGCCATGTGGCAGAGGCAGTCACATCATTCGAGTCTGTGGGAGCTTGGGCATACCAGTGTAAGACCTGCCCGTTCCTCTGGGTTGGAATCAACTGGAAATGAGCTCCATCTTACCCTGAGTCTTCCAAGGAGTTGGTGCACCATCTGGCCCTGAGCTCCAAGGAGGCTCCTGTGTTCAGTCCCAGGGGCCCCTGGCATCGCCCCATCCATCACCAGGGTAGCCTCTCAGCCCCCCAGCCCTGGGCTCTTTCCTCTGTCTTCATTTGATAAAGAGTTATAGTCTTTTTAATGGACTGTCAATTTCAAGCCCCACCCTGACCCCACCTCTGCTGGCAGGGGATGGAAAGGTTTCATTTATAAGAGTCTCATTTGTTCACTTTTATAATACTGTGTCCTGGGCACATGCTGAGGGAGAGCTGGCAAGCCATGGCCAAGAGGGTATCAGGGCTGGTCCCAGAGGTGCCCACAGAGAGGAACTCTGAGTTTCCTTCACGAATTGCCCACTCAACACCTGATCTTGGTTTAATAAACACCATAAAGAGTTCTTTCCATCATCAACCTACCAGTGTTCACTGACAGTCACTGAGCTGGAGTCGGGAGCCACAGACATTAGGCCTTGCTTTGGGCAGCTTATTTTCCTGAAAAAGCCCAATAACCTGACAGGATTTGGGGACAGGAGGGAAGAAGGGAGCCATGTGAGTGGACCCGACTTCCACAGCCATCTGTACCCTGTCCTAACACCTTCCTCACCCCCATCCCTCCACCAGCTATACCTTTGAGCTTTGCAGGCTCTTACCCCCTTCCTGCCTCTCAGCTCATTCCCACCTAAGACCTACTTCTGGTCTCACTGAAGTCCACATCATTTCCCTCTATCAAATGCAGTAGTACTTCCTCTGGCCTTGACATTGAGCTATCACAGTGCCCCACTTTGCAACTTCCAGGGACAAATACCTTCATGTCATCTGGGTGCCTTTGCTGTGAGCACCTTTGTCCTGACCAGTCAAAGTCTACAGATCCCCGTTGTCAACTACGTTACAAACTTGATGATGCCTATTTTGTTCAGATGAGCACCTCATCTCTGCCTTAGGGAGACACATTCCTAGGATAGAAAGAGGAACATACACAGGATTCCTGGTTGTAAGGGCAGCCATTGAAGCTCTGTGGAGGATCCATATGACTCAGGACAAAAGGTCATGGGTGAAAGGCTGGGAGTTTGGCCTAGTGGTAGAGTGCTTGCCCAGCATGCACGAAGACCCTGGTTCAATTCCTCAGTATCACATACATAGAAGAATGCCGGAAGTGGTGTTGAGGCTCAAGTGGTAGAGCTCTAGCCTTGAGAAAGTCCAAGGACAGTGCTCAGGCCCTGAGCTCAAGCCCAGGACTGGAGGGGAAAAAAAAAAGGTCATGGGTGAGGGGGTCAATGGCACTGGGTCCAGAACATTATAGCCATAGGTATTCATCCAGTGTACTTGACTTTTTGTCAATCAGTGCTCTTCAGAGAGCTCTACTTCTGGTTAGCCCCAGCCCAAGCTGGCCACACATGTCAGTATGGGAAGTCACAGAGGCATGGGGAGGAGACCCCAGAGTGAGACTCCCAGCTCCACAGTCAGATGTGTGCCTGATGGTGCAGAGGAAGGTAGGGCCAGGCATGCCTAGATCCAGTCACATCTCCAGCCTCCTGGGGCTTCTGAACTCCCTGGCCCAGGAGAGGCTTAGAGTGCCTGGGTCAGGACACACATCATGAAGAACTTTTGTGGGAAGGTCGTGGAATATAGGGTAAGAGCAGTGACAAAGGGTACAGAAGGGCAAGGAGAAATCTAGTTTCCGGCCTGCATATTGGGATGAGGTGAAGGGCGGCAGGGGGAAAAGTGCAGATGCCACCACAGTGAGGGCCCGTCCTTCCTGATGGGACATCAACCAGCCCCTCTCTTTTCCCTCCCCCACTCTGCTCCCTGGTTAGCTAAAGACTTGCCTGAAGCTCTGGGCAGCTGCCTGGAGGAACCTGGCATCTATGCATCCAGCCTGCAGCACCACCTTGTGGCCACTCAGGGCCAGACAGCCAAGCACAACCGCGTTCAGAGCCAGACCCAAGCCACTGCTCAGTCTGTGCTGCCAAGTCCCCCTCAATCCACGCTTGGTGCTGCTCATCTGGCCTACCTCTGGGAATCCTGGCACTTAGGATGAGAGTGCTAGAATCTTACAGCGTCACAAAGAGTTATGGGGAAAGTTTGTTTTAAGTCCACAGGAAAGGATTTAAAAAATCCTAGGTACACAAACCAATTATGTAACTTTGACTAAACTACCCCTCTGCTCTTGGAAAATGGGGCTGAGCAGGGGAGAGGGCTCTGAGACACCAAAAAAGCACAGACTTCACCTGTTCCCACTGCGAATCGGTAGGGGAAGTTATGCATCTCTAATATCTGCCATGCTGTGGATGCTTCTGGAACACAACAGAAAAGGCCAAAGGTCAGAGTCATAGTTCTTCACCCTCCTGGCTCCTGTTCACAGCTGGGAGTCTGAGACCTAGAGAGGCATAGCTGTGCTTCAGAACTGGGGACTTAATTTGTGGAAACCCTGTGTGAAATGAGTATGTAGGGTCCCTTGTTTAAAACAAGAATTTCAAGACCATAGCGAGTGGCTCACATCTGTAACGTTTGCTGCTGCTGAGGTCTCAGCATGGCCATTCGAAGCCACTTTGGGCAGGAAAAGTCGATGAGACCTTTCAATAAACTTCCAAAGTCAGAAGTGGAACTGTGGTACAAGAAGTAGAGCATTAGCCTTGAGGGATAACAAAGCTGAGGGACAGAACCCAGGCCCTGAGTTCAGGCCCTAGGACTGGTACAAAAAAAAAAAAGGAAGAAGAGAGGGAGAGAACAGGCTAGAAGTAGATACCACCACCAAGGCCCACCAAACTAATGCATAAGATACTTTTCTGAAGAGCAATGCCTGGATGTAGGCGGCAAAAGCCTGTCTGCCCCTGCTTCCACTAGAGCTAAAGTCTATTCATACCTAAAGTCCACTGAGGTACTTCAGGCACACGTGGCCTGGCCCACCATCATCCTGCTGGCTAGCATTCTCAGGGAGCCAATGTCTACTGACGGCATTTATCATTTTAATGACAGCTTCCACCAAGGATTAATATCCACACAGCGGGTACAGGAGCAGGGGTGTCCATTGCACAGTATTACCTCAGGTAATGAATTTTCATTATCATCCCATTATCCATCAGCATCTAATGTCAGTCCAGGGCTCTACTTCCAATAAAGCTAATATCTGTGCAGTTAAGTCACTTGCTTTGTGCTTTTTCTTCTTTTTGTTTTATTATGCTTACTTAAATATGAGTATTTGTGAGGACTATTGTGTGTGTTGAGCTAGGAAGGAAATTCTTCCTGTGTCCTTTTGATTCTCAAAGCTATATATTATTTAATGTTGCACACTCATTAGTCAAGATATTCTAAATTGGGCACACAAGCAGTTTTGTTTCTTCGTGTATACATGTGTATATGTAACATGCAAGTAATTATTAAATGCAGGATATAAGCTGCAGAAGAAGAGAAATTGGAGAACAGAAGCATCAATTTAGGAATAGTTTCCATTGTGTGTGTGTGTGTGTGTGTGTGTGTGTGTGTGTGTGTGTGTACTTGTATGCACGTGCGCGTGCACCCCAGTACTGGGGCTTGGACTCAGTATATTTTTTCCACTTAAGTTTGACACTCCACCACTTGAGTCACACCTTCCACCTGCAGTTGTGGGTTTTTGGTGATTCATTGGAGGTAAGAGTGTCATGGAATTTTCTGCCCAGGCTGCCTTTGAACCACAGTCCTCCGATCTCAGTCTCTCTCGTAGCTAGGATTGCAGACATAAGCCACCAGACTCAGTTCATCTTCATTTTGAAAATTCTTTCTCTTGCCAAATTTATGAACCTGCTGCTGCGCAGCTCCCTAAGATCTGTCCATTCCTAGGGAAGATAGCATGGAAGCCATACTGCTTAGGAACTTGTGTAAGATACTTTGTCTTCTGCCACAGGGCATTTCAAACCACCCAACTCAGTTTCTTTTGGGCCCATTATTCTGTTTCTACAATGTACTCAGACTCCTTTCCCGAGGTCTGTCTGCCACCATCTGGCCTAGACAAGATGGAGATGTGGAGATAAAATGACTGTCTGCTGGGATGGAGACTGAGGAAGCCTTGTCCCTTTGTCTTCTCTCTCAACAGCCTTGTCCACAGCCTAGAATGCCATGATTTCTCCTTGAGTCAAGCTATGACAATGAGTCACAGACAGTCCTACACAGACAGAGCTCTAGGGCCCTAGACCACTCTCACAGTGTTCTCTGTCCTAAAAACTGTTCATTTGGGGTTGTTTTGTTTTTCATTTTTATTTTAATGTGCTGGTCCTGAGGCTTAAACTCAGGGCCTGGGCACTGTCCCTGAGCTTTTTTGTTGCTCAAGGCTTATGCTCTACCACTTGAGTCATAGCTCCACTTCCAGATTTTTGGTGGTTAACTGAGAATAAGAGTCTCACATTCCTGCTCTGGGGTTAACTTTGAACCACCATCCTTAGATCTCAGCCTCTTGAATAGCTAGGATTACAGGCATGAGCCACCAGCACCCAGCCTAAAAACTATTTTTAAGATAGCATGGCTGATAAGACTCTGATGCTAAGGGCAAGATTGTGAAGCCTAGAGGAATGTAGTTGACAGGTAAGACTACATTCATGTGCTGCCATGTCTACCAGCCACTGTGATGCCCTTTGACACTAGAAACCCCAGGAAACAGTTTCACAGTCATCTTGAGTCTGGATGGGGCCCATAACTGTGATTATGACCAATGCACTTTATTCTGTTTGCTTTGTGCCAGCAGTGGGATTTGAACTCAAGGGCCGTGTACTCTCTCACATTTGGCTACCCACCCCACACCATGGTTGGTACTCTTATCACTTGAGCCACTTCCAGCTTTTGGTTCAGGCTAGTTGGAAATTCAAAGATGTGTCTCTCCAGACTGGCTTTGAACCATGATTCTCAGATCTGTGCCTCCTGAGTAGGGAGGATTGCAAGTCTGAGCTATCAGTTCCCAGCAAGACACAGTACTTTCGATGAAGGACAATTCAGAGCCAGGCCTATGCTAGCCCCAGACATAAGATTGTTTGTTTGTGGTAGGGTTACTTGCTATGTAGCTTAAGTTGGCCTTGAACCTACCATTCTCTGCCCAAGCCTCCTGAGTGCTGGGATTGGAGAAGTACACTACCACACCTTGCTCAGACCTAAGTCTTTTGTTTTTGCAATCATAGGAGCCCAGAACTGCCATGTACAAATCATGCTGATGCCACCTTGAGCCCTAAAACTGTGTCCCAGCTCATCCCCTTCCCCTCGCCTCTTTCTCATTCTCTCTCTTACTGGGGACCAGATCCAGGACATTTCACTCCCAGTCCTCTCTCTGTGTCCCCAGTACCTCAATCTCTCACTTACTTTTTTTTTTTTAAATCAAGGCTGGTGCTCTTCCACTTGAGCCACAGCTCTACTTCCAGCTTTTTGCTGGTTAATTGGACTTAATATTCTCATGGACTTTTCAGTCTGGCATAGCTTCAAACTACTAGCGTCAGCTTCGTGAGTAGCTAGGATTACAGCCAACAGGACCCCACTTCAGGTTCAGTCTCCAGGGACTGCCCCCCTCACAGCCCACTGCCACACTCCCCACTTCTTACTAAAGGGAACATGGGCACCTGAAGATGGAGAGAAGGTTCCTAGAAGACCCCAATCTGATGCTGGCGTTTTAAGGGTCTAAGCAGCCACTCTGCTTAGGAGTGGCAGTCTCAAGGCCACTCAGAGGCAGCCCCTCCCTTCATTCAATCAGTACCTTCCCTGTCCCCCCCCCTCTCTCCCTGGCCTCTTCTCCCCACCTCTGCTGGAGTCTGTAATTGAACTCGATGCCATCTCCTTCCTTTCCCTCAAGGAGCTTACCTCCAGATTTGGGGCACCTTGAGAGGCACAGAGGGTGGAGAGAGATCAGTCCAGGGCAGCCTGGGTGCATGTGAGACTACTGGGCTTGGAAGGAAGAGAAAAGAAGGAAACCTAGTAGCCAGTGGCCCTCCCAGGTGATTCAGGGACATGTGGCACTTCCCTAAGCTGTGGGCAAAGTCATACTTCACACAAGCCTGAAATCCTTCCCCCCGCCAGACACAGACACAGGCTGTAATGCCCTGCACTTGTCCTGCCCAACGGAGAAATCCAACATCTGTTGCAGACACAAGAGGCAGGGAGGGTGGGTCTGGGGACAGGGCAGGAGTGGCTAGGGCTCAGCATGTCTGCTGAGTCCTCTCAAGAGAGAGTCCACTCAGACCTCTGTGAACATGTGTGTCTCATACCGGAACAAAGATTTCCCTGTCTGCACACCACTACCCCCATGACACCCTGGTTAGCTCTCACTTAGCCTGCCTGTCTCAGCCACCTCCTCTAGGAAGCCTTCCCCAGCCACCCCAGGCATATAAATAATTCTCTGCCTGGATGGGTGCAGGACCCTTCTTAGTGATTGGGGTTGAAGCTGGGGTTGGGGAAACAGAGAGGCAGAGACAGAGAGAGGAAAGGGAAAGAAAGGAAAAAAAGAGAGGGAAGGAGGCAGGGAGGGAAGGTAGTCAAGAAAAGTACATGGCTGGCAGACCTTCTAAGCAAATGTGTTTCTTAGACCTGGCAGCAGAGCTAACTGATCTGGTGGGAAGCCTTTTCTGTAGGAGAAGAGTGAGAGGTGATAAGATCAATAGAACTCAGTGACAAAGGTAATAGGAATCTGAGAGTGACTCAAAAGAGCAGGGAGACCCAGATGTGAGCCTCATCTCAGTGGGTGGGATACCTCCCACAAACACTTAATAGTGGTTGGCAGAGACTCACGCCTTAGCCAATCCTGGGATGTGGTCCAGACTGTGGCAGTGCAAGGTAGCAAGCCACTGTAGGTATGATTTCAGATGTAGAGTTCATCTGACAAAGGAAATCTGCAAGAATCTAGTTGTGGCTTACACCTGTAATCCCAGGAGGCTGAGATCTGGTTCAAAGCCAGCCCAGTCAGAAAAGTCTGTGAAACTCTCATCTGCAACTAGTCACTAAAAAGCTGGAAATAGAACTGTGGCTCAAGTGGTGAGGCACTAACCTTGAGCTAAAGAGCTCAAGGACAACACCCAGGCCTTGAGTTCAAATCCCAGGCCTGGAAAAAGAAAAAGACAAACAAAAAACAGTTGCAGTAGCCTGGGAATCCAGGTCTCTGACTTGCCATAGAATTTGTACCCCACCAGAGGGCGCAGCTTTCAGCAAGCCTGGCCTACTAGCTCTGGCCCAGCTGCTTTGCTTCCTCCTCCCTTCTGTTGCTTTAGGGGAGGAAGTGAAGGTAAGAAGAGGTGAGATGGGGTGGAGGATCCTCACAAAAAAAAAAAAAAAAAAAAAGCACAAAGGCAATAATTGTCACAATGGGCTTGACGTCCAAACACAGGTGCCCAGAAAACCACCACTGAGTCAAAGACAAATGGGAAAAGGAAAAGACCCATGTCAACATAGTCATTATAAACATTGATCCCAGAAAATCCACCACTACTGGACATTTGACCTACAAATGTGATGGCCTCAACAAGAGCCATTGCTAAGATGGGGAAAGGCTCCTCTGAGTATGTCTGGGTCTTAGATAAACTGAAGGCTGAGTGTGAGTGTGATATCACCATTGAACATCTCCTTGTAGAACTTTGAGAACAGCAAGTATTATGTGACCATCATTGGCATCCCAGAACACAGAGACTTTATCAAGAACATGATTACAGGCTGACTGTGCTGTCCTGATTGTTTCTGCTGGTATTGGGGAACTTGAAGCTGATATCTCCCAGAATGGGTCAGACCCATGAGCATAGCCTTCTTGGTTCCACAATGGCTGTGAAACAGCTAGTTTTCAGTGTTAACAAAATAGATTCCACTGAGCCATAAGAGATATGAAGAAATCGGAGAGAAGTCAGCACCTACATTAAGAAACTGGCTACACCCTGTGCCAGTTTCTGGTTGGAATGATGACAACTAGAATGATGACATACTAGAACCAAGTGCCAATGTGCAGATGGCAGTGTGCAACTGCCCCATTCTAGACTTTGGATGGCATCCTGCCCCTTTGTGCCTACCCCTACAATACTGATGCTGTTGGTACTATGGGCTGAGTGGAGGGAGCATCGTGTTCTTAAACTTGGCATTCACAACTGAAGTGAAGTCTGTAGAAATGCACCACGAAGCTTCGAGTGCAGCTCCTCCCAAGGACAATATGATGGACGCTTCATCGAAGCTGGAAGCTGGTCTTAAAAGTCTGGTGATGTTGCCACGGTTCCCATGGTTTCAGGCAAGCCTGTGTGTGTGGAGAGCTTCTCTGATTCTCCTCCTCTGGATTCTCTTGCTCTTTGTGATCTGTGACAGTTGCTGTGGGTGCCATCAAAGCTGTAGACAAGAAGGCTGCTGGACCTGGCAATATCACCAGGTCTACCCAGAAAGCTTAACACCTGTCCCTTTGGCTTAACCAGTGGCAGAAGAAATGTTTGTCTTAATTGGCCAGCTAAGTTTAATAGTGAAAGACAGGAAAATGATAACCATACTTTGCAAAAACTTCAGAAGGAAAGGAAAATGTTTTGTGGGCCTTTTTTGGGGGGGGGATGTAGAGCAGTTTTAAGTGATTTATTTTTAGAAATCAAGTACTTTTCAACAGAAACATGACCAACAATCTATGACAAAATTTTGAGATGCATTAAAACAGTTTAATGAGAAAAAGGGAAGAAAAACACAGGGACAAATGCAGAAGCATATATTTGAGGTCCCAGCTCCCCAGCTCCATCACCTATACAAGGAACCATCTGAGAGGACCACTGCCAACCTCTAGGATTTACAGAATTTTAACATATCCATTCTTCCTTCTACACACTGCTATTTGAACTCAGGGACTTAATGCTTCTAGGCAAAGCTCTGTCATTTGAACTAACATCTTTCTTTGTTTTAGTTATTTTTCAAATAGAATGTTAACATGTTTACCAAGTTGAACCTCAGACTGTTATTCCCCAAACTATGCCTCTTGCTTATCTGAAATTGTTTTTTTTAAACAATTATTTACAATAAATTGTTTTGAATATCTCCTGTTCTCAGACCCAGGAACAGTTAATGGGAAAGAACAAGTCTTGGGCCAGGAGTTTGGCCTAGTGGTAGAGTGCTTGCTTAGCATGTATGAAGACCCAGGTTCAATTCCTTGGTACCATATACATGGATAAAAGCCAGAAGTGGTGCTGTGGCTCAAGCTCTAATCTTGAGAAAGTCCAAGGATAGTGCTCAGGCCCTGAGTTCAAGGCCCAGGACTGGCAAAAAAAAAAGAACAAGTCTTCATTCTCTTGGAGGTCTCTAAGTAAGGAGGAAGATGGATGAGAAGCCCTGGCTGGGCCAGTAAGCACAGCCAGGGTACCAGCTATGAAGAGGGCAAAGGAGTAGAGGTAAGGTGGTGACTCTGATCATACCTTCTCTGTATTCAGAGAAGCACTTGCAGGGATGTAGAGAGGCAGTTCCTGGAGAGGGACCTTCAAGAGCCAAGCCCTGGAGGAGGGAGGGGCTGTGCTCAGGGGGCTGCAGTGAAGTCACCGTAAGTTTATAGGAATGGTTGGTGATGTGGCTCAAGTGGTTGCCTAGCAAGTGCAAACCTCAGTACTGTCACAATTAGGAGAGTTGGAGAGAGAGAATACAAGGCCCTGGGTGCAAGCCCCAGTGTCTCAATGTACTCCTAGCTAAGGAGGCTGAGATCTGAAGAATTTCAATTCAAAGCTAGTCCAGGCAGAAAAAAATGTATAGGACTCCATCTCCAAAATAATGTGCAAAAAGCCAGACTTGAGGGGCCGGGAGTTTGGCCTAGTGGTAGAGTGCTTGCCTAGCATGCACACAAACCTGGGTTCAATTCTTTGGTACCATATACATAGAAAAAAGCCAGGGGGGGGAGGGAAATGGGGACCAAGACATGTGAAGGGGACCAAGACATGTGAAAGGGTATCAATATATGGGAATTAATGCACCATCTATCTGGCAAATATCATGTAACCCTTCTATTAATTACAAAAAAAAATATATGAAAAAAACAAAAAAAGAAAAAAGCCAGAAGTGGTACTGCGGCTCAAGTGGTAGAGCTCTGGCATTGAAAAAGCCCAAGGACAATGCTCAGACCCTGAATTCAAGGCCCGGGACTGGCAAAAAAAAAAAAAAAGTTAAAAAAAAAAGTCAGACATGAGATGTGGCTTAGTAGAGCATCAGCTGAGCAAGCCAAACAAGCATGAGGCCGAGTGCAAACCCTGCAAAGAACGAAGGAAAGGGAAGGAAAGAGAAGAAAAAAAGAACGATTTGTGGAGAGAAGTGAGGCCAGCATTGCCCCTGAGAGGCCTGTATGTGGGGTGTATGTGCTTCTCTACTACGAGGGAGGCCAGTCAGAGGCCTTTAGGAGGGGTAGGCTTTAGCTGCACAAAGACCCCATGGCTGTGTGATTGAAGAGTGGGGTTGGCAGGCCAGGAAGTTGTTTGACCATAGACCAGGATGATGGTGACTCAGTGGTAGAAGAAATAGAAGAAATGCTGAGATCTGTGTCTATTTTGGAATCATAAACATAAACAATAACAAAATACTTGCTGATAAAATGTCTGGTAAGTATCAACATTGAGATTTATGCATTACCTCTATAGATTTAGATTTAGTTCCTTCTGTGTTATAAAGATATTCTCTACTCGAGAAAATAAGAAAGAGACCAAATGTTTTGTTCCAGTTTCCATACCAAAGAGTGGCAGACTCTGGATTTTAAAAAGCAAGTCTAGGGGCCAGGAGTGTGGCCTAGTGGTAGAGTGCTTGCCTAGTATGCACAAAGATCCAGATTCGATTCCTCCATACCACATACATGGAAAAAGCCAGAAATGGTGCTGTGGCTCAAGTGGTAGGTCTCTAGCCTTAAGAAAACCCAAGGGCAGTGCTCAGGCCCTGAGCTCAAGCCCAAGACTGGCCAAAAAAAAAAAAAGCAAGTCTAAGTTGGGGTGACAATGGCTCATGCCCATAATCCTAAGTACTTAAGAGGCTGAGATCTGAGGATCATGGTTCAAAACCAGCCCAGGCAAGAAAGTCTGTGAGACCCTTATCACCAATAAACTAATCAGAAAAGGCCAGAAGCAGTGCTGTGGTTCAAGTGGTCGAGGGCTAGCCTTGAGCACAAAGAGGCTCAAGGATAGTGCCCAGGCCCTGAGTTCAAGCCCCAGGACTGACAAAAAGAAAACCAAAAGCAAGTCTGTTTGTTTCTAGAACTCTTAAAAAAAACTCTGCTAATGCTAGACTGGACAGCAGGATGTGAACAACATGGCATGAGGCAGTGCTAGCGTATTGGCTGCTGGCCTCTACTCTTACAGGAACCAGCACTTGGGTTTGGCAGGGACCTTGCAAAATCTTGCACTCAGCCTTAGAGCTGCTCTGACCCAACTGGGCCAGCTGACCTGGGGTGGCAGGGGGGAAGTAGCTGCGGCAGCTTCTAGTCATAGCAGCTTGGTGGTCCAGCTCAGATGCAGAAGTTCTGCCCAGAGAGTGAGGAAAGTCCCAGCCAAGCCTAGTCCCTTACCTACCTCAGAGCCCGTGTTAACACAATGTGAAGCCAGAACAGCTCGTGAGTCATTGCTCATGGCCTGTGAAGGCTGACATACAGGGATCCAGTTCCCCCACATTTTTTTAAATTCTTATTATTCTGGTACTACAAGGGCTCAAACTCACAGCCTAAGAGCTCCTCCTTAAGTTTGCTCAAGACTGTCTCTCTACCTCTTGAGCTACACTTCTACTCTTTTTCTTTTGTCCATTGAGAGACCTTGAACTGTGGGCCTGGGCATTGTCCCTGAGCTCTTCAGCTCAAGGCTACCACCCTACCCCTTGAGCCACAGTGCCACTTCCTTTGTGACTCCTTTTGGAGCGTGGCCTAGTGGTAGAGTGCTCACCTAGCATGCACAAAGCCCTGGTTTCGATTCCTCAGTACCACATACACAGAAAAAGCTGGAAGTGGTGCTGTGGCTCAAGTGGTGGAGCGCTAGCCTTGATAAAGCCCAAAGACAGCGCTCAGGCCCTGAGTTCAAGCCCCGGGACTGGCAAAAATGAAATAAAATAAAATAAATAGCCACACACACCAAACCTACACATTACATTAAAATAGGGCCAAGTGTTGGGTGTTCACGAAAGAAGCAGATCAGGAAAGAATATTCCAAGAGATCTTCATCCTTCTCTTCAGCCGAAAGGTATGCAGGCTCCATCACTTCTCCAGCTGCCCTCCATTGCTCCAAGTCCTCCAGTTTTTTTCCTTGAGAATCTGTTTCTTCTCCCGTACTCTCTTTAACCTATCGAATGCTTCTCGCTCTTTCATCCAGCTCTGTGAGGATAGAAGCAAGGGTTCACTCAACCCAGGGAATGACGATATACATGTACAATGCCGTTCGCACACTTGTCAGTTATCTTGAAGGCTTCATCCAGAGTCTCAAAGGAAGCCTGCAGTAAAGTCAGTTCCACCAGAAGGTCTTCTGCTTTGGCATAATTCCTCTTTAATTTAGTCAAGTTTTCACCACCCCTGGCTAAACAGGTCAGTTGGTAACTGTCAATTCCTTCATGGTAATGTTCAAACACTGGTAAGGTGACATCTATGTTATCATCTTGACTGGGGTCTTCATTTGGCTTCATGCACATTTTGAATAACAGTGAAACTCAAGTCCCTGCTGTGAACTTGACCTCAACAAGTGAAAAGGCAGTTTCTCCCAGCTCATCACCCATCAGCATTTTAGCCTCTCTCTTTCAGGATCTATTGAAACCAAAGAGTTAAGGAATCAGACTTTTTTCTTCAGTAGGTGTCAACCTGTTCGTGTTCCTTTTAAATGAGCCTTCACGATGGTCTGTGCCCCTCTCCAAGGGAAGATCTCAGTCCAGTCTTGTGACAATGAATTGGGCTGGGACTCGTGGCCTGGCAATGCCACAGGGTCATGTCACTGGATTGCCCATCTCCCATTTCCCAAGTCCTTGGCTTTTTAACAAACGTGATGAGGCAGAGATCCTCAGAAAGACTGATAGGGCCACAGGGAAAATAGTTTGCCCCTCAAATAGGTTGTCAAGGAGAGCCAAGGCCCAGGAGAGCTGAGAAGGCTGCTCAAAGGTCTCTCGAATTCAAATTCAATTTCCCTAGATGATTATCAAGAGTCTGGCTTGGTACAGACACCCATTACCGCCCGAGCACTTTGGAGCCTGAATGGAAAAGCCACATTAGAAGGGGGAAGTACAAAGGAGATATAGGAGATATTTCCACTCTGGTCTTGCTCTGGGGTCTTCTGTGAGCCCCCTCAACTCCCAGCATGCCTTCAGGGGCGGCTGTACCCCAACTTCATCCTTACCAAGCTCCAGCAGCCATCAGGCAAAGGAGGCAGGTAGGAGGAAGTAAGGAGGGGGTGAAGGGAAGATAGGAAGGAAGCTAGTTCTGGTCTCCCACGGGAATTCTGAGGTGACCTTGGGCAAATCACTTCTTTCAGGACCTCAGCTTCTCTATTTGGTGATCCGAGTGTGAGTGTCTGTCCTAAACCATGTCAGGGCTGATATGAGGAGCCAGTAAGATCAGGATAGAAAAAGTCTGGGAAAAAACAGAACCTACAACAGGGCCCTACAGTGACAGTTACTGATTAAAGTGAACAGAGCCTCTCCTTTTCCTTCTTCCTTTCCTCTCTCCCTCCTTTCTCCCTCCATTCCTTCTCACCTCCCTTCCTTCCCTCTGAGCGACAGAGAGAATGATTCAGCAGATCACTGCTCTTCCAGAACCTGTGGTGATGGTTGCGGAGATAGGAGTGGGAATCATCTCAGCCTGGAGGCTGTGACCTTGGCCTGGTTTGCTCTGATGGAGCAGATGTGGAAAGCTCAGAGCAGCCTTAAAAAAAGCAAAGGCCTATGTTCCATCTTCCACCTCATGGTGCCCTACAAGAGCAATGGAGTCCAAGGAACACTTGCTAAAAACCAGTGGGAAGACAGAAAAGAACTGGCCTTTGTGTAGAATTTCATGAAGAATGAAAATACTGCAATAAAAGGACTTTGATTGAGGGAAGGGAGTGTCTTTCTTTCTTAGCTCTGAGATTCCACATTAACTCTTATTAGAAAGAAGACATGAGATCCAATCCTTACTCCCCTCCTTTTTTTTTCTTTCTCCAGTCCTGAGCTTGAACTCAGGGCCTGAGCACTGAGCACCTTGGGCTTTCTCAAGGCTACAATTCTACCACTTGAGTCACAGCACTTCTTCCAGCTTTTTCTATGTATGTGGTACTGAGGAATTGAACCTAGGTCTTCATGCATGCTAGGCAAGCACTTTACCACTAGGCCAAATTCTTGGCCCCGATCCAATTCCCTCTGTGTCATTTTTCTGAACTAAAGGATCTTGAACCAAAGGCATGCTGCTTCAAAACTCCAAGAAGGGGGCCAGGAGTTTGGCCTAGTGGTAGAGTGCTTGCCTAACATGCATGAAGACCCAGATTCGATTCCTCAGTACCACATACATAAAAAAAAAAAAGCCAGAAGTGGTGCTGAGGCTCAAGTGGTAGAGCTCTAGCCTTGAGAAAATCCAAGGACAGTGCTCAGGCCCTGAGCTCAAACCCAGGACTGGCAAAAAAAAAAAGAAAAAAGAAAACAACTCCAAGAAAGATCTGTGTGCTGCAGCAGACAACCTTAAACATTCACAGCCTTTCCTGCCAGGTACTGAGAGCCTTCATCTTCCTATAATTAAGCACTTTGCTTCCCACTCTGAGCTTCTCCAGAGATGGTCTAAGCCCCAGACCTCCCACCTAAGTGAGACTCTATTAAAGATTGCATAGGTTGGGGAAAGGCTTGGCAAGTAGCCAGATCCTGAGCTCCAGGATTCCCAACAAGCACCCAGGCAATGCACAGACAGACCATTTTCTCACAGACACACCCTAACTAACTTCTCCCCATGGCTCTGAAACTCATGTCTCAGTGACCTGCATGGTTTTCCTACTCCCGCTTCTCCAGGACTAGGAGCATTTGGCTTCCTTCTCTGTCCTAGAGGGCAGTAGGTAAGGTAACAATCATCTCACTTGCAAGCTGAGTGTAAATGCGAAGGGGGAGGAAGGAGGACGGTGATGTCCTGCAGACCTGGTCTCTGGGATCAGCCAGAGAGAATGGACAGGAAGACAGAACAGGAACACATCTTGCAAGCCTGGAGGCTGATTGGATGTGGGAATGGGGACAGGGTGGGCTGGTTTGTGGTTGGCTTTGAGTGCCGGCCTGGCTGCTGTGTAGGTGAAGGAAACATAGCAGGAGAAACCAAAGGCGAGGGATGTAAAATGAGGGCACAGGAAATGTGCTCACCTCTGAAAAATTCACCTTTCACATGATAGGAAAAAAACTAAATTAGAGAATCAGAAAAGAAGTAGATGAAACAAACAATTGTATAGTAGGTAATTCTGTGAGATGGAAGATATGAAGAAAAGTACAAGAATTTATACTAAGATGAATCCTGGGAAGGGATGGCAGGATAATTCCACTTTTGTAAAAAAAAAAAAATAGATGAGTATGCCAGGCTTACACCTGTAATCCTAGCAACTGAAGACATTGAGATCTACCACTTGAGCCTCAGCACAATTTCCAGCTTTTTCTAAGTATGTGGTACTAAGGAATCAAACCCAGGTCTTCGTGCATGCTAGGCAAGCACTCTATCACTAGGCCAAACTCCCGGCCCTGTTTTGTTTCTTTTTGAGATCGTGTCTTGCTATTAAGACCAGGTTGGTTTTGATCTTGAATGGTAGATTTTCCTGGTTTAGTTTCCTGAGGGCTAGGAGTACAAGTGTCTACTACTACACCTGATTTTACATGAATTTTTTTAAACCTGAAATAATAAGCATCATTATTTTATTTTTTATTACTTTATTTTATTTATTTATTTGTTGGGGTTTTTTTTGTGGGTAATGGGGCTTGAACTTGGCCTGAATGCTGTCCCTGAGCTCTTCAGCTCAAGGCTACCTCCCTACCCTTGAGCCAAGTCCCACTTCCTATTTTCTAGAGGTTAATTGGAGATAAGAGTCTCAGGTCCTTTTGTGCGTGGGCTGGCTTTGAACCTTGATCCTCAGATCTTCTCAGCCTCTTGTGTAGCTAGGATTACAGATGTGAGCCACTGAGCCTGGCTAAAAGTTTTATTTTATTTTTTTTTTGCCAGTCCTGGGACTTGAACTCAGGGTCTGAGCACTCTCCTTGGGCTTTCTCAAGGCTAGAGCTTTAACACTTGAGCCAGAGCACCACTTCTGGCTTTTTCCCCCTATGTATGTGGTACTGAGAAATCGAACCTGAGTCTTCATGCGTGCTAAGCAAGCACTCTATCACCAGGCCAAATTCCTGGCTCTAAAACACCATAATTTTTTTAAATGGTGCTATCTTTATAATGAGCCACAGGGAAATATATACATATGTATACACACATATGTCATATATATGTATATGTGCATCTATGTATATGGTATGCCTGTGTGAGCAGTGGAGTTCAGTCCCAGTGAGATCCAGTGAACCAAGCCCCAGCCCCAGCCCCTCAGGATCCAGCTGAGGTCCGCAGCCCAAAGCCCTTCTCCTTCCCATGACAGAGTTGCCTTCACTGTGGCATGTTAGTCACTGTAGTTAAAGTGAAAAGAAGGAGGCTTGGAAATGTAGCTAAGGTATAGGGTGCCTGTCAATGGGAATAAATGTCAGCAAATGCAAGTCCAGTGTCAGACCAAAAAAAGAAAAACAAGAAGCAGGGGCTTCACTGTGTCTATTCTCCTCTATAGCTCATTTGTGCACTTCTCTATGCAAGTTACAATGTGTCCTTGGGCACATGACTGAAATTGGCAAAACATCCCAGACCTTTTCCTATTCTTTCTTTTTTGGGGTCTGAGATGGAGACACAAACTCAGTACCTAATGCTTTCACTCATTAGCTAGCACTCTGCCAACTGAGCCACATCTCCAATCCATTTTCCAACTGGAAATGTTATTAATTCACTCTGATTTCAAAGTGACAGCCCATTGTTGTTTTTGTTCATTAAAATATTCCTTTTCCTTTTAAACACCCTATGAATATAAGAGCATCTGAGTGATTTCAAAATCGAGGTCACTGACATTCTCTGCAGTCTGGGGGATCCCCAGGCAATCCTGAGAGTTTCACAGGTTCACAGGAACCTTCCAAGAAGCTCTGCCAATTCTGACTTCATAACTCTGACATCTTTGGTGCACAATGCCATTTCCTGGCAATTGCTCCTCCCCACTCCCGCCCTCTCCTCACCACTGCACTGTTTGCCCCAGCACTGGCAGAGTTTGTGAGTCAGCGACAAGAATTCATGAAATTCCAGCAGAGCTGGAGGAGTCCTAGGAGAGAATGGACTCTGATCCCCTCATGTGAGAATTCATTCCCTTTCTCTCCATCCATCATGACTGAGCTTCTCCTCTCTGGGCCAAACCCTATGCCAGGCTGTCTCCCCAAACATATCCTTGAAGAACATACCTACTATCTGAGGCTAGAGACAGATTGTAATGACTGCTGCAGGGCCTACCTGCTCAAGCTGTTGCTTTGGGATTATTCCAGTGCTAACTCTGGAGCGGACACAAACATTCAGATGATAGCACACAGGAACTGCCTGTGACTATATGTGACATTCTTGAATCAGAGATATCTGTCAATTTCCGTTTCCCACAACACAGACTGGGAAAAGTGACCTTCAGATTCCAGGGCCTTCATTCTGGCATTGACTTTTCCCTGCGCCAAAGGAGAAAGCCTTGAAAGGATTTCCTTTTTTGATAATCATTTGTCTTTAACCATTGAAACTTGTAGATAAGCATAGTACATCAGAGAGAAGTCAACTGTCAGCACAACCTAAACACAAACTGAGAGGAAAGATGGTTGTTATTTAAATATCCGGGAAGGAAAATGCAAGTAGCCCACCCCCAGCCCTGCTGAGAGGGGTTTTTTGACGGCCTGTTTACAGGGTCCCTCTCACATAGTGTCTCTTCAGACGAGGGGCCCCGAGCTCAGTGTCATCTATATGCTAGGGGCCAGGAGTGTGGCCTAGTAGTGATAAAGTGCTTGCCTAGCATGCATGAAGCCCTGGGTTCAATTCCTTGGTACCACATACACAGAAAGAGCCAGAAGTGGTGCTGAGGCTCAAGTGGTAGGGTGCTAGCCTTGAAAAAGCTCAAGGATATGCCCAGGCCCCGAATTCAAGCCCCACAACAGGCCCCCCCTACCCCCCCAAAAAAGTACTCAAACCTGCTGACCAATAACTCTCAGGGTGAAGCCAGAAAATGGGCTTTTAATGAGGTTCCCATTAAAAGACAAATTGTCTTCTGTCAGGTAAAGGATTGCAAAGTTCTACCTCTTAGATCTGTCTATCAAATAAAAGGAGGACATTCTAGTAAGAATGTTTGTGTGTGTGTGTTTGTGTGTGTGTGTGTGTGTGTGTGTGTGTGTGTGTGTGTGTTGTGGCTTCTAGAGGGAGTGTTAGGAGGAAGGAGGATGGAAAATCTGTTTTTTAGACTAGAGACTAAAACGAGGGAATAATATTTTTCTTTCACTTTAGCTATATTAGTTAGGAGAAATGTTCAAGAGAAATCTACCATGTCTTACTGTTTTTCATCTTGAATCTCTTAGCTCATCAAATGCTGGTACCTACTGCATCCCTGTGGGAAAATGTTTACAAGTGCTGTCTGGAGACTCTCAGCCCACGTCTGTGTCATACAGGGTTTGTCCAAGAAACCTTGGCAAGGTCCAGAGCACTTGATTCCTAGGGTGCCAGGTAGCACAAGTGGCCAAGGTCCAAGTGGGAAAAATAATATCTAGCAAGCTGTATTTATTTAACGTGCCTTCCACTTTCACCCTAAAGAAAGTCATATTTGTTTTGAGAATTCTCTTAGCCATGGTTAGTCATAGGCATAATTCCCAGGAGCCCAGCCAACCCTGGGTGGACTGAAACCAGTGAGTCACAAAAAGTACAAAGCTAAAGAGTGGCCCTGGGGACCTTGTGGAATATTGTCACCCTGCCTAATAGAACAGACGTTTTCCCTCATTTCTTAATGCGCCATCTCCCCAGGAGCATGAGAAAGTTCCAAGATCAAAAGCTGATAGCAGTGCTGGCTCTGCCCACAGCCTCCTCCTCTCATTTGTGCTCTCAGAGTGAGACTTAGCCTCCAGGAGCACTTCTGGTTCACAGGTTGGGGGAGGCACAGAGCAGCCCCAGTGTAGCCAAAGGTTGATGTAAACCCGGTACTCCTCACAACTTATTCCTGGGCAAAGGAACGATGATACTTAAAACAACATCAGATTGAAACTTTACAGGAAGTGGAGGCATGGCTCAAGTGGTAGAGTACCAGCAAAGAAACCAAGCAAGACTAAGAGTCCCTAAATTCAAGTCCTAGTACTGACACAAAAAGCAAGGAAGGAGCCAGGTACTGGTGGCTAATTCTTGTTATCATAACTACTCAGGAGGCTGAGATCTGAAGATTGTGGTTTGAAGCCAGCAGGAACAAGAAAGTCTGTGAGACTTATCTCCAATTAACTCAAGAAAATCAGAAGTGGCACTGTGGCCCAAAGTGGTAGAGTGCTAGCATTGAGCAAAAAAAAAAGCTCAAGGATAGCATCCAGATGAGTTCAAGCCACACAACTACAGCCTAGTGGTAGAGTGCTTGTCTAGCACCTACCAAGACCTGGGTTCTATTCATTGGTACCACATACATAGAAAAAGCCGGAACTGGTGCTGTGGCTCAAGTGGTAGAGCTCTAGTCCTGAGAAAGCCCAAGGATAGTGCTCAGGCCAGGCCCTGAGTGCAGTCCTCAGGACTGGCAAAAAAGAAAAAAGAAAACAAGAAGGAAGGAAGGGAAAGAGGAAGAGGGAAAGAAAGGACAGATATAAAAAAAAATTAAAAGCAGTTCACTCCAGTTGTGGAATGTTTATTTCCTCACAAGAAAATTAACCACTATGAATGACTGTCGCTTGACCTTAGAAGGGAGTGATGACTTAGCAGTGTCCAAGGTGGATGTGGCACCCAGCTTCATGGTCTTGATGGTCTGAGCACCTTTACGTAAGCTCAGATGCTGTCACTTCACTCCATCAGGTGCTGATGGACATGTAGATGAGACAGACGGGTCTAATTTGATTTCTGCAGGTATGTTTTGCTTGGCAGTGAGGCCTTCTTTAGGACAGCTATGTGATTATTGACAATTGTTTTGAAAGAGGGTCCTTTCTTGCTTTTAGGGATCTCCCGTTACAGTCCCTTGACCTGGCTTTGCCTTCTCTGCTAGATGCTATGCCTCTTCCCACTGCCCAGCTCTTTCCCACCCCTACCCAGAGGTCCTCTGCCCTTCTAGAAAGTTCTTTTCAGCTGTGACTCTTTTAATACAGTGGATTGCCATATGGGACACATTTGGGGCATGGAAATCCCCAGGAATCCCATGTCCAGTCAGCATCTAGGCTGTTCTCAAATCACCTCCTTTTGTGACCTGAGTACCTGTGGCTGATCTAGCAAAGCCTCTCACCAATAGACAGTTTTAGGTACGGATCACAATCACAGATCAGTGCTTATACCCACTAAATGTCAATATACACAGGCTGGATTCTCTGGATGGTTCCCTGGAAGCCCCTTCAATTGGCCTAAGTGAGAAAGAAATTCTCCTTTTTCATGGAGTCAAGACAGAGAGATAGACAATCCTGTCCCAGGGTCCCCTTCTTCATCATCCAGAGTTTCAGCCTTCTTGGTACTTTTGCAGAGGAAGGTTAGTTTCTTAGCATGTCCCATTCAAGTTGTCCTGTCTGATTTTCAGTGCTCCTGTGCACACTCTTAGATCAACAGGAAGGTGACTCCACCCTATCAGGTGCATTGGCTCTATACCTAGGATGCTCATAGAAACTCAGTCAGATATGGATTTAGATCTGGGTCCTTTGTTTGATAATCCCCATGTCCTTAGGTGAGTTGAGACTTTCCTGGCACCACAATCCTTATCTGTAAATTGAGTTTCAAAAGCCTATTTCATGGGGTTCGAAAAGAGTGTGAAGCAATAATACTTCAGGCATCAGTCACAGTGCCTGGCTTATAATAAATGTTCACTTAGTTGTCCATATGGTCCTGTGGAGATAGGAGGCCTCCTGCTCTTGAAAGG
The DNA here is from genome assembly GCF_031878675.1 of Megascapheus bottae. Lineage (NCBI taxonomy): Eukaryota > Metazoa > Chordata > Mammalia > Rodentia > Geomyidae > Megascapheus > Megascapheus bottae. The sequence continues at coordinate 46,517,745 of NC_143524.1, forward strand.
GCTGTTCTCCAGCAGAAAATGTTAGTGATGAGGTGGGGTTGCTGGCTTGGCTCCTGGAAGCACTGTAAGGGAAGAACATAGCTCTTATCTGCCTAGGCTGCTCAGTTGCTTCAGTTGACCTTCAATATCTCTTTGCTCCACATTTCTCCCCCTAAAACTGAGACATCAAATAGAGACAAACCCCATGAGGCTATTATGAGGAAGAGATTAAGCAACATATGAAAGGTACCTGGTACAAGGCTTGGGGTTTGGGGTTCCTTGGCAGTTGTAGATGGTACTTGGTATGTACATATCTTAATCCACCAAATATCCCTGATCATTAAAGGGAAGTATGCTGGGCCAGGAGTCTGGTCTAGTGGTAGAGTGGTTGCCTAGCATGCTCAAAGACCCTGGTTTGATTCCTCAGCACCGCATACACAGAAAAAGCTGGAAGTGATGCTGCGGTTCAGGTAGTAGAACTCTAGCCTTGAGAAAATCCAAGGACAGTGCTAATGCCCTGAATTCAAGCCCCAGGACTGGCAAGAGAGAGAGAGAGAAAGAGAGAAGTGGGGGAAAGGGTATGTTTCAAAGGGCTGCCTATATTCTAAAGAGGAAGGTGTCAATAGGGGAAAGAAAGGAGCCAAAGATATTTGAAAATGTCCTCAAGTGGTCACAGTGTTAGGGATGGTATACACCAGTAATCCTAGCACTGAGAGGCTGAGGTGCAGGATGGAAAGCTCAAGGCAAGCTTGGACTACAGAATGAGAGAGAGAGAAAGAGAGAGAGGGGGGGAGGGAGAGAGAGAGGGCATCAACCTTATCTCCAAGGATGATTTACAAGTCTTTTCTACTGATAATGTGATTTTTTTCATATGAACAGGTTGTAAAAAATGAGCATAAGAACATGATTGTGAAGAGGGGCATGGTGTTTACCCACGGGGCGTGGACTTGGTTTGTTACTGGATCAGTTACCAGTGAAGGTACAGTGAAGGGGGTCTCCAAAAGGGAGGAGGCCTCTGCCTGGCCTCTGAGCTATGAGTTTGTGATGTCCTACAAAAGAGTTTGGGAAAGCACTAATGTAGAGACCAAGAAAGTTTATTAGTAAAGCAAGACAAAGCAATGATGGACAGCACACAACCCAGACATAGAGGAGGGCACATCTGGTAATGGGTGCAATGAGTGTTGGGACATCCCAGGTATTTATAATGAAAAAGCAGGATGGGGGTTGACTCAAATTCATGGTAGGGATGAGTGGTCCTCTTTGATCTGACAGCTGCTACATTCCTTCATTCTTGTAGCGACACTGTTTTTTGTTGTTGTTGTTTTGTTTTTATCAATTGTGTCCAGAGAATTCAAGGTTGGTCTAATCACTAAATGTGGGCCATAGATGTCGTCATCCCTTCAAAGAAAGAAAGAATTCTGTTTCTTATCCATCCTTGAGGTAGGCATTTTCAAACATATTTTGCGCTGAGAGTAATCGTTTTCCCGTGTGCTTCCCACTCGCATTTTAATTTTTTTAAGATATCCTTGCTCAGTCCTGGAGCATGCTAATCAGTAGACAAACAGTTGCTCTTTCTCCAATTCTGTCATCACGATTTCCCCCCTTTTTGATAAACATTGCAGCTTAGGAATGTGAGGCTTAAAGCAAAGAAAACAGTGCTTATGCACTTTTAAGTGTTGGTCTCTGAATTTTCAACTGTTTCCTCTGTTTCGTTTTCTCTGCCTTGGATTCATGGGCAGTTTATGTCTGGTAAGCAAGTTCCTGTTTGGTAGCCATCAGCAACATCTTATGATGACTTTTTTTGCTGGTTACTTTTTTATGAGCTTACATTAGTTATAGCGGGGGTAATGTCACTGTTACATTTCCACATGTGTCTACGATATATTTAAATCAATCTTGTCCCCTCTATCGTTCTCTTTTCCCAAAACAATTTCAGCAGGTTGCTTTGTTCTAGTTTCAAAATTGCAAACAATCCATTTCAGCCATATGCATCCTCTTTCATTTTCCAGGTTAGCTCATCTCCATCCCCCTTTTACACTCCCCTCAGCCTTTTCTCTTTCCCTGACCTCCTCTCTCCCTATTGATCAATCCTTTTCATTGTGCTGTTCACATATGCTAGCAATAAATATCAAAATTATTCACCTTCTTTCTCCTTTCTCCTTTCTCTTCTTAAGTAGTCCCTTAGTTAGATTCGTGGTCTATATTTATGTAATTATATATATGGGTACATATAAATGTACACGTCTATGAATACCTATGTTTTTTTAGATCTAGCTTCCATATATGGATGGAAACATGATAGTTTACTTTTTGAACTTGTGATTGTCTCACTCAATATGATTTTCTTCAGTTGCACATATTTTCCTGAAAATGACATTTTATTCTTTTTATGGCTATGTACTATTCATATCTACATATACACACATATATGGTACATACATCCACTTTTTGTATGTATGTGTGTACATATGTGATATATTACACTGTGTCTGTGTGTGTGTGCATGCACACACATGTGCACCAGTACTAGGGCTTGAACTTAGGCCCTTGAGCTCTCATCTGGTTTTTTCCACTTAGAGCTGGTGCTCTACCACTTAAGCCACTCTTCTAGTCTGGCTTTTTTGCTAGCTAATTAGAGATAAGATTCTTATGGACTTTCTGTCCATGCTGGAATCCTCAAATCAGCCTTCTGAGCAGCCAAGAAAACAAGCATAAGGCATCAATATCAGGCTACCACATATTCTTTATACATTCATCTGTTGTTGGAAGCCTTGGCTGATTTTTATCATTTGATTTTGTTGAATGGTGCTTCAATCAACACAGATCTATAAATGTCTTTCCGGCATGCTGATTACTCTCTTTAGATTGTATTATCTCCTGGGCACAGTGGCTCACTCCTAGTTACTCAGGAGGCTGAGATCTGAGGATGACAGTTCAAAGCCAGCCCAGGCTCTAAAGTCTGTGAGACTCTTATCTCCAATTAACCAACGGAAAACCGGAAATGGTGCTGTGGCTCAAGGGGTAGGGTAGTAGTCTGAGCTGAAGTGCTCAGGGATAGTGCCCAGGCCCAGAGTTCAAGTCCCATAACCGACAAAAAAAAAAAAAAAAAAAAGAAAAGATGGGGCCAGGAGTTTGGCCTAGTGGTAGAGTGCCTGCCTAGCCTGCACGAAGACCTGGGTTCGATTCCTCAGTACCACATACATAGAAAAAGCCAGAAGTGGTGCGGTGGCTCAGGGTAGACCACTAGCCTTGAGGAAAGCCCAAGGACAGTGCTCAGGCCCTGAGCTCAAGCCCAGAAAAGAAAAGAAAAAGAAAAAAGATATTGTATTACTAAAGTAGGTCAAAGTCATAAGGCAGTCTTATTTTCAGTCATTTGAGGAACTTCCATACTGATTTTCCTAGTGGCTACACTAGTTTACATTCCCACCAACACTTCATGAGGCTTCCTTTCTTTCCCCAGAATTCTCAACAGCATTTGTTGTTGTTACTTGATGGATGCCATTCCAACTGAAGTGAGATGGAATCTTATGGCTAAAGATCTTAAGCATGTCTTTGTGTATGTATTATCCAATTGTATTTCTTCTTTATGAATACTTTAAAGAAAATATTGAACTCAAGCACACCTGTAATTTCAGCATCTGGGAGGAGGCTGAGATCGGAAGGTTGTGAATTGAGGCTGTCTGGGCTACATAGTGAGACTGTCTTAGACAAAAAAAAGAAAAGAAATCTTGCAGAAACACTTTTTACTGGTGGCAATAGGCACTGGTATTGTGGCTTCTCAGGACCCACTATCCTTCCCACTTGGTTTGGTATTTGGGAAAGCCATGGGTACAGATGATGAAGCTATATAAAATTATAAAGGGAAAAATACCTATTTTAAAAGAAGTCTGAACCTTAGATTTCGTATGTGATGAATTAAATCTCTATTACAAATGTATTTAATAAAGGTTTAATAGATTTGTATTTGGAAAAATGCAACCATGATTTGAAAGGGCATGGGGGCAGCTCAGTGATGGGTTCCACCGCAGCTCAGAGAAAGAAAAACTAGGTTTACCAGGGATGAGGTGGCTGTGTGCCTAGAGCAAATGTTGACAGAGATTTAGCCCTGTTGCTGTTGTATGTGGATTGAGGCCAGTTTTGCAAGAGTGAGGCTTAGGCATATAGAGGTTTTGTTTGTTTGTTTTGGATTTTTTTTGGGTTTATTTGCTGGTTTTGCAGTACTAATAGTAGAAACTAGACACATGGTTTCACAAAGCTAGGCAAGTTCACTGCTGAGTTACATCCCAGCCCTTTACGTTTATTTTTAGACAGGCTCTTATCAGGTTGTCCATGCTGGCCTCGAACTTTTGATCCTCTTGCCTTTGTCTCCTGAGTAAGGATCCATATTTTTTTTTTCTTTTTCTTTTGGGGCTTAAATTTGGAGCCTGGTTGCTGTCCTTTAGCTTTTTTGCCTAAGACTTGTTCTGTACCTCTTGAGCTATGGCTCTACTTCCAACTTTTTGGTGATTAATTACAGATAAGAGTCTCATGAACTTTCTTGCCCACGCTGGCTTCGAGCTGTGATCCTCAAATCTCAGCCTCCTGAGTAGCTAGGATTACAGGCATGAGCTGCTGCCACCTGCCTGGGACCCATACTTTTAAATATCCCCCCACCCCAGACCCTCTCTCTGTGTGTGTGTGTGTGTGTGTAAACCTTACATTTTTTTTTTTTAAAAGGAGGCCTCATATACTTGCTAAGCAGGTGCTTGTTCTGCATTACTAGTACTAGAAAGTACTACAAAGCTACACCTTAAGTCTTTTTTGTTTCAGTTTATTTTTGAGGTCGGTTCTCAGTTTTGCCTAGGGTAAACCTTGGACTGTAATTTTCCCTTCTCTACTGAGACAGGTGACATGCTCTCTGGCCAGCCCTGTAGGATTTTGCAAAAGTATTTTACTTTGTATCGTTTTGTCTTCAGGATTGGTATATGATTATTGTGGCAAAAAATGCCAACAGCAAATGGGCAAATCTAAAGTATTCAAATCCCATGAAACAAAACTCACATACTGGTGGGGATAGTTCATTTTTCTTAAATCGTATTTTCTAGGCTTAGGGAAAGTCATGTTACCAGGCTTAGAAAATGCTCCCTTCCGGGAGGCCCTCCCTGAAGCCCCTGGCCAGGCTGGATCACAGGCTCTCCCAGCATCCTTCATCTCCTGCTCACTTCAGATTACATCATGTGGTCGTTTTCTGTGTCCATGGGGTTCCCCCCAACTCACTTCCACCCGCAGGTTCCTCTGCTGGTCTTCAGGGATTCACAGCCCCCTCCCCCAGCCTCACAAGGCTAGACAGTAGAGTGCATCAGGAAGCATGTGAACGGAACGGAATGGCAGAGCCATAGTGCGGTGGATTAACAGCATGACTCTGCCTACTACTTCCAAGCTTGCACATTTATTTCAGATAGTTTAGCATCGTAAGCCACTCAGTGGTTGCTGCCTTCTCCCTTTGTCCCCGTGGTCGGTGTTCTCTCTGTCTGTGTTTGCTGGGAATGGCAGGAACTGGTTTCAGTGCTCCTCTCAGGCCAGAGCCCAGGGTCGGGCACCGGGCGCCTTCCTGGCCAGGTGTAATCAAGCCCAGACTTGCGAGAGAGCCATCCTCCCGCCCCCGCCTCAATTAACTCAGACTGTCCACACCCTCAACAGAGGCTCAAACACGCCCTCACGGAAAACGGCCTCGGGGTACAGAGATCCTCTAAACTAGCACCACTGGCGTGTCTGGGCCGGCCGGACGCCGCAGTCCAGGTCCTCACTTCATTCTGGATCCGGACCTCACCCCGCCCACCGGGAAGGGGAAGGCCCAGCGGCTGCCGGGCGCCGGGGGGTTCGTGGGGGCGCGCTGCGTGGCTGCCCGGCAGCGCGAGGGGCGTGGCCTCAGGGCAGCGCGAGGGGCGTGGCCACCCTCCGGGCTAGCTCGGTGACGGCGAGAGGCCACGCCCCCTGAGGGGGAGGGCGGGAGCGCGCGCGCAGGACCGGACTCGGCCCCGGAGTGGCCAGGCTGAGCGCGGCCGGCGGAGCGCAGGGCGGTGGCGCGATGGCTCCGGTCGTGGACCTCGAGGGCTACTGGGGTCCCCCGACTTCCACGCTGGACTGGTGCGAGGAGAACTACGTTGTGACCCGGTTCATCGCCGAATTCTGTGAGTGTGGCCTGCGGCGGGGAGCGAGGGCGCCGGGAAGCGAGGGCTCGGGTCTGAGGGGAGACGCCGTGTGGAGAAAGCGAACCTGACCGCCAGAGGAGACACCAGGCCCGGCCGGGGCACCGGGGCCCTGGGGACCCGACCGGGAGCTCCGTGTGTCTGTAGGAGACTGTTAGGGGTGGTCTGGGCCGGCTACGGCGTAGTGGGTGTCAGGTTGGTGGCCCCCGCCGGACCTAACTGGGTGTGGGAATTGGCACCTGGGCGGCAGTGTGGGGGCTGTGGGAGCGCCCCGAGAACGGCGGGGCAGGGATGGTCTCCGCCCACCGCCCCGAGGGCCCAGGCACCTGCTGGGCTGCGGCCACCTCCGGCTCAGCTCCAGGTCCCGCGGGTGTGCGGGAGCGCTGTCCTTTCCCTTTCTCTTTAGCCCTTCTCGGTCACCTGCGGGCGGGGACAGTTCTACCGTTTGTGATAGCCGAAATCACCCCCACTCCATCTCTTCAAGTACTAGAAAGCAAGATGTTGTCCAAGAGTGATTCCTTCCGTGTCACCTGCATTTCCCCTGCAGGAGCCGGGCTTCCGAGTCGCTGCTGCACTCTGCCTTATCACACTTCCTAAGGTTAATATTGGTCATCGCGGGTCACTGCTGCCACCGAGTGCCTCTTTTGAGGATACCAGTGTCCCCTTGCTGCGCTGCCCGGACACACTCTGTTGATCTGTCAGTGTGTGTGTGTGTGTGTGCCTCTCTCCCTCCCTCTCTCTCTCTCTCTCTCTCTCTCTCTCTCTCTCTCTGGTGGTTTTTAATAATTGGCTTCAAATATTTGCTGCTTTCAAGAGTAACTAATTTCTCTAGAAATAAAGGCAAAGTGAAGGAAGCAATAAGGCACAGGAGAAAAATTTTGCTTCAAGATAAGGAAAAACTTTCTAACCCATGATATTGTCATGGAATAGGTTGGCTTTGGGCGGGATAAGAGGACTTTGTTGCTGAAAGTGTTAAAGCAGACATTGCTCTACTAATTCATTCATTTTTAGAAGGAATGAATTGTTTAATAGTGGAAAGGAACTGGCCTTTCTTGGCCTGTAGGTCCCTTGCAGCTTTATTCATCTACATAGGAAATAATGAATCTTAGTTTAGAATGAATGTTGTAGATTAGAATCAAAAGAGAAATTGGCAGTTGAGTCAGGTGGACTAAGAGAGTAAGATACTAGTGTTCTGGCAAATAGCTCCGAGAAATGGGAAATGGCTTTAGTCCTCAGTGTCCTCAGGAGAGGAAACTGAGCAGACTTTAGGAAGGTTTTGATAGAAGAATCAGAGAGGTTGCGTGATGGGGACAAAAACATCAATGTGCGAGAAGTAATACACTCACTATCTAATGAATGTAACTGTAACTCCTTTATACATTACCTGACAATAAAATAATAAAAAAAAAGAATCAGAGAGATTGCAAGATGAGGATGGGTGAATGTGTTTTAGCCCTTGTGCATGCACCTTGGGAAAAATGATCTGGAGTAAGTTGAGGTTGAGTCATCTTGCCATAGCAGATGCAGTTTTATCATATTTACAGAATGAAAGCATTAATGACAACACTAAGAATAATTGTAGTAGTGATAATAATTAAGTGTCCACTATGTGTCCAAGTTTGCTAACTCTTTCTCTTCTCTTTTGACCTGTATAATTAATTAAAAATAGGTATTGTAATCCTCAATTCCTAGAGTAGGAAATTGAATCTACAAGTATTAACTTATCTGAAGTTTCAGTATTGTGGTGTAGAAGTAGAATTCAAATGAGTTCTTATTAAACTTTTTATTGTGAGTTTGACTGTGAGATGTCTCCCCCATGTTCATGTGTTCCCTTGGTCCCTAGCCAGTGGGGTTTTTTTTGTGCAATTGTGTGGAGACTTCAGTTGTAGGAAGTAGATCCCTGGGGAATCCCTTTTCCAGTTTTTTTTTTCTTGGCTTCCTGTCCACCGTGAAATGGAGACGTTTCTCTATCATGATATTCTGCCCAAGTGCATATAGCCAGCCTAAAAACCATGTATTGAACCCTCTGTAACCAGGAGCCAAAGATAAATAATTTGCCCTTTTAAGTTCTTAGAGCACTTTGGTTATAGCTGTGCAAAAGTAACAAACTATCATATCTGTTATCATAAATGACCTTCCCATCACTGCTTTTATTATACACTCATTGTTTTGGCACTATAGTCAAGGCTGTAGGACAGACATAAAGTCCTATACAATAACAAGATAAATTGGTCAATTATTCAAATTATTTATTTTCTGTTCAGCGATTCTTCAACATTTCTGTATGCATGTGTACACAAATTTTGGGGGGTTGTAAGGTAATGTTGAGTGTAAGGGATTGCATATTTAGATAGGGCATTCGTCAGTTTTAGCACCTAAAAAACGGTCTTTTTTTTTGCCAAGTCCTTGGACATTTTTTGCTCAAGGCACTACCCACTTGAACTACAGGCTTCATACATGCTAGGTAAGCACTCTACCACTAAGCCACACTCCCAGCCCTGAAAAACTATCTTTTTTATACCACCAACATAATTCAGGTTCATTTTTGTTTGTATAGGTTTTAAGGACCAAAGGAAAGGATAGAGGATCTCTCTTTAGTTTTGAAATAATACATCCCTTGAAGGTGGGAGTAGTTATAGGTGTGGATGGTCCTTGTTTTGTGTGGGAACACGAGATAAGGTAAAACTCTGCAAAGCAATGTTTATACTTGTTCTATGACCTTGCAAAAATTTTTTTTTTGTCAAATGTAGCAAACTCTCTTATAGTTGCTTGTAAATATATAGGGGAATGAACAAAAGAAGCAATGTTAACATTTATTTGGCCCATTCTAATTTAAATATTAAGAACAGCAAAAATAAGTACTTTATTTCTTTGTAAAATAACATGGAGTAAAATAGCATTGAGCTGGTTGTGGTGCTCAAGCCAGTAGTAATCCTAGCTACTTTGGAGGCAGAGTTCCAGTAATTGAGGTTTGAGGTCAGCCTAGGCAAAAAGAAGTATGAGTAACTCCATCTCAGCCATTGGATGCAGTGGCATACCTGCCATCCCCAGAAAACATGTGGAACCATAAGTAGCCCAGGCTAGCTGGTGTGTCAAGTGAGACCTTACCTGAAAACCAAAACCAAGACAAAAAGGGCTTGAAGGTATAACTCAAGTGGTAGAGCACCTGCCTAGAAAATACTGGGCTCTTGAGTTCTATCCCCTGTAGTGCCAAAGGGAGCAGTTTTAACAGTGTTCGTATTCTTATATAACTTAAGACATGAAATGAGTGTGTTTTTTATCCTTTCTGAATTAGGATCAGACTTATATTTTTTCACCTTTAATATTGTGAAATGCCTTCTAAGGTTTGTCTAATTTGAAGGTTGGGTTGATTTTGTTGTTGTTTTCCCCAGTCTCATTTCTGGAATATTTTTATCCTTTCACCAGAGTTGTGTTCATTCATGAGTTTGTCTTAAGTTTGTTCCTGAAACTACTTTTATAGAGTCTTTTTTAAGTATACTGTCAACATTTATATGATTGCCTATTTCTTCAGTAACTATTTACATTTATTGGAATTTCACAGCCAATCTTATACTTTATTTTTCTCTGCTTTCCTTTTGTCATTATTGGCACTTCCCTCTTTCTATTATTCACATTTGTAAAATGTCATGTAAGTTTATTATTAGGAGACAGACAATTATGTACTTTGCTATTTGTAGAGGAATTGAATAACAGAGATGCATAGTGACTTTGACAGCAACAGATTTTGAAAAAGTGACTTAGTTGGGCACAGACTGTGATATTCTTTTATTATTTATGTTATGATTTATGGATTGGAAAACTGTCAACAAAGTTTGTATTGTATTCAATTAGTTAATATACAGTAGTAACTAAAATTTTAATGTTGTTGTTGGCTTATTTAACTATACTCTGGCAATTAAAATCTTTGTCATGGCACTGGTGGCTGATGCCTGAAATCCTAGCAGCTCAGGAAGATGAGGTTTAAGGATCCTGGTTTAAAGCCAATCTGGGCAGTAAAGTCCGTGAGACTCTTATTTCCAGTAGAGATGTGGCTCAAAGTGATAGAGCACTCATTGACCATAAAACCTTAGGGACAGCACCCAGGCCCTGATTCAAACTCCAGGACTAAAAAAAAAATGTATATATTGGAACCCTGAGAAATGAAGAACACTACCTATATATTAAGCCTCCGAATAGTCCTATTAAGTAGGTGATTTTCCCCACTTTAAAGAAAAAAAGCTGAGTCATAGAGAACTTAAATAATTTTATCAGTGTCATATAGCTGTTACATAATAGAAATAATATTTAAATGTGGGTATGATAATTTTTTTACCAAGATACAAAATTTATAGGAAGTAGAATTTCAAATACTATTGTTTGTTCTTGTTTATTGGTGCTGGTAGTAGGGCTTGAACTCAGGATCTAGATGCTATCCCTTAGACTTTTGTCCCTTGGCTTAATATGTGAAAATATAGTTATATATATATTTTAATTTTATATAAACTATACTTATTTATATTTGTTTACATATTAAGCGAAGGGAAATATATTTGCTGATTCCAGGGTCCTATTTGCTATCCCTGAGCTTTTTGACTCAAGGCTAGTACTCTACAACTTGAGCCACAGCTCCACTTCCAGCTCTTTGGTGGTCAAGTGAAAAATAAGTCTCCCACAGACTTTCCTGACTGGACTTGGCTTTGAACTACAATCCTCATATCTAGATAGGATATCATATCAGTCCTCATATCTTATATAGGATTACTGGTGTAAATCATCAGTGCCTAGTACCAAAAATTAATTGAGAATTCCTAATTAGGGCTTTTTAAAGGACTAGCATAGTCTGAGGAGGTAACCTAGTTGGTTAAACGTTCATGGATGGAGAGAATGAATGGCAACTTATAATATGACCATCTACATTTTTGGCCTCTGGCTGGGGTGATTCAAAATAGATATTCTTTTCTTATGGATCTGTTGCTTTTCTTCATCCTCTTCATAGAAACTAGAAAGAAGTGAGGTAGAAAGCCCTCAGTTATATTACAGGACTCACTTAGACAAAGAGAGGTGTTTTTCTTTCCTTGCCACAGCGTCTTGAATCCGCTGCCCCTGCTATCCATGTGCCCAGAGAGCATCTGGGTGTCGGTTGCTTATGGTGTTTTGCTGCCTTTCTTTCCCTATTCTCACTGTATTTCCTGATTAGTAGCTCCAGTCAAGTAAATGAACACACATTAGACTTCTTTTGGTCCTGAGGCTCTGTGTACTGGTAGGGGTGACATTTTATTATCTTAGGGAAAATAAACCCTTCCTTGAGGATTATTAGCAGACAAGCAGCACAGCTTTTAATTGGAATTTCAGTACTTAATTTATAGTTCAAAAGTACTATACTTTTTTTTTCTTTGCCAGTCCTGGGCCTTGAGTTCAGGGCCTGAGCACTGTCCTTGGGCCTTCTCAAGGCTAGAACTTTACCACTTGACCCACAGTACCACTTCTGGCTGTTTTTCTATGTATGTGGTACTGAGGAATCAAACCCGGGTCTTCGTGCATGCTAGGCAAGCACTCTATCATTAGTCCAAACTCCTGGCCCCCCAAAGTACTATACTCTTATTTACAGTTCAAAAGTGCTGCATATTTTTACAGTACTTAAAATTTCAATATTTAACTTATAGTTCAGAGGTACTATACTTTTACTTTACAGTTCAAAAGTACTCTACTTTTATTTGACTAGTCAGCTGAGGGATGAACGTCAAATAAAAGTCAAATTAAAAAAGAATGAAGTTTGGGCTGGGCATTTAGCCTAGTGGTAGAGTGTTTGCCTAGCAAGCACTAGTTCTGTTCCTGTGACCTTAGCTAGTATAGGTAACCCATATAAGAGAAATCATATAGCACTTGCCTTGTTGTGACTGATTTCACATAGCATAATGTCCTCAAGGTTCTTTTTTTTTTTTTTTTTTTTTTTTTGTGCCAGTCCTGGGGTTGAACTCAGGGCCTGAGCACTGTCCTTGAGCTTTTTCCTCAAGGCGTGTGCTCTACTACTTTAGTTATAGTACTACTTCTGGCTTTTTTCTATGTATGCGTTACCAAGGAACCAAACTTGGGTCTTTGTGCATGGTAGGCAAGCACTCTACCACTAGGCTAAACTCCCAGCCCTGTAGCAAGTATTTTTTAAGACTGTATAATATTTCAGTATCTGGGTATACCACATTTTAAAAATCCTTTCTTCTACTGTTTCTAATGCATGAATATTATTTATAGTGTTTCTGCAAACATGGGTATATCAGTATATTTTTAAGTGTCAGAAGTATAATTGATGGATTGTGTGGTAATGCAACAACTATCTTAACCTTTTTTTTTTGCGGGGGGGAGGGGTGGTGGTCATGGAGCTTGAATTCAGCCTGGGCTCTGTCTCTGAGCTCTTCAGCTCAAGGCTACCTGGGCTTGGGCATTGTCCCTGAGCTCTTCAGCTCAAGGCTACTGTCCTACCCTTGAGCCAAGCCCCATTTCCTGTTTTCTAGAGATTAATTGGAGATAAGAATCTCTGGTCCTTTTGTGCCAGGACTGGCTTTGAACCTTGATCTCAGATCTCAGCCTCCTGAGTAGCTGGGATTACAGGTGTGAGCCTCCGGGGCAGCGCACGCGGTCCTTCTAAACCTGTGTGCATAACCACCACCGTACTCTCCTTGCTTTATTCCATTAAAACTTTTCAAATCCCGCAATTTATTATCTTAAATAAATTATACTTTTAATATACTTTATGCTTGTTTTAATTAGTCAAAGGTACATTTTACTGTCAATTAGATGAGAGCTAGTCATTGTTATCATACTCTTGATCATATGATAGACATTGCTTAAGTACATTGGTATAATTCTAATTTCACAACATTTTCATTGTAGATAGATTTTCATTCTTCTTGTGGGTACATATGATTTTTTTAAATTTATTTTTATTTTTTTTTACTTTTTTATTTACTTATTTTTTTACTTTTTTTTACATATGATTTTTAAATATTGAAAATAGCTAATAGAAATAATAACTAAAAGTCAGGGGGACTTAAAATGCAATGTTTCTCTGTGTATTCTAAGGTATTATAATAACTTTAGTTATTTTAATTTTTGGTCCTCTTACTGACTTAGAATTTTATGGTAGAAAGGGATTAAATAGTTTTTTCAAAGTCTTCTAAATTACCAGTGATAAAATGAGGTTTTGAATTCATGTAGTCAAACTCTCTCTCTCCTGCTCTCATTTTTCCCTCTGCCTCATTTTTTTCTCATTCAGTTTTACCTATTCGTTTATATTTGCTTACAATAAAATTCATCTAAGTATATGTTTTGAAAAGTTTTGGGAGATGTATACATACACCTGTATAACCACCATCTCAGTCAAGTTATAAACTACTTGTCACCCTAAAAAAATACATAGCTGTGTACTCATTTCTAATCATATACAATACTTCTTGATTTCTGAAGTAGTTAATAGTACAGTCTCACTTTACAATGGTAGATACTGACATTTAGGAGTATTAACTTGCCAAAGATCACACATTATTAAGTGGCTGAGCCAAAGCAACCCCAGAACCATATAATTCCAAACCTGTGTGCATAACCACCATACTCTCCTTGCTTTATTCTATTAAAACTTTTCAAAGCCCAACGTGTCCATGGCTTACGATTGGGAACTACTGATCTAATTTAAAAATAAGGAAAATGCTATTGAGATGTAAATTGATCTCTCTAACTCTTCGCTGCAAATTAGTTGTGAAGCCTAGACTAAAATCTATATTCAGTAGTTTCTGAATGTTTGAGCAGGGGGCGATGATGTCTATGTTGCTAATGTCCTACTGTTAATAAGTTCACCAAATCACAAAACTTTCACAGAAAAAGAGCTTTTTATGAATAATTTTATTATGGTGAAGATACTTAACACTGAAAGTACTTTAAGCAGTGCTCTTCAGATTTTAATTTGCATGTGAATATCTTGAGAGATCTTGTGAAAACATCCACTTCTGGTTTATTAGGCCAGAATGTAGTCTTACAGTCTATTTCTTACAAGCTATCGTCTAGGCTGCTGGCCTAGACACTATATACAGTTGAAGAAACAAGGTTTTAGTAACAAAGCACTTTCACATCTTTTTTTTTTTTTTTTCCTGTGAGGTATGGATGTTATATTTGTTTTAAAGAAATCCAAGTTCTGAAAAAAAAAAAAAAAGAAATCCAAGTTCAAAAAGGTGAACAATTAGTTCAGGATCAGGGGATAAGTGCTGGAATTTAGTTTTCTAAATTTAAAAGCAGGTTAGATGTTGATTCCCCTGCTGTCTTGTAACAGCAGGGGAATCAACTATATTTAAAGGAAAAAGTTTCCTTTTTAAACTGAAGCCATCTATATATGTTTTGTTAGAACCTACTTTAGATAAAAATACACAGATTGAAAGAAGCTAGTGTGGTGAACTTGCCTATAATTTCATCACTAGAGAGGTTGAGGCAGGAGGTCAGTGCTAGCCTGGGCTATACAGCAAGCCCCCTTCTCAAAAAATAAAATGGAGAAAGGGAATCACAGAAACAGCAGGACAAAGGATAAACTAATACAACAAAGATACTCAGTAGACACTGTGTTGGAAATGAACTTTACAATCTGGGAGAGTGGGGAGTGGTAATGAGGAGAAAATGAGGGAGGGGATAACAGTGTTTAAAAAGAAATGTACTCATTATCTCTTTATATAACTATAAAACTTTGTTCATCACCTATGCATTAAGTTTAAACAACAAAAAATCAAAAACAAAAAAATGCAAGGACCACAGAAAAGAATACATAAATCAGAAATTAAAGGGATCGAGGGGGCTAGGAGTTTGGCCTAGTGGTAAAGTACTTGCCTAGCATGCACAGAGACCTGGGTTTGATTCCTTGGTACCACAAACATAGGAAAAAGCTGGACGTGGTACTGTGGCTCAAGTGGTAGAGCTCTTGAAAAAACCCAGACAGTGCGCAGGCCCTGTGTTCAAGGCCCATGACTGGCAAAAAAAAATAAAGGGATGGATAAACATCAACTATACTAACAGTAATAAAAAGAAATGAAATGGATGTGCTCACTTTGGCAGCATGTATACTGAAATTAGAATGATATAGAGAAGATTAGCATGGCCCCTACACAAAGGTGACACAAAAATTCGTGAAGTGTTCCATATATATTTTTTTGCAACTTGGGAGGGGGTGGGGGAAAAGAAACTGGGAGCAAAACATGGGAAGGGGTAACAATGTTCAAGAAGTAATATATTCACCACCTTATAAATGTAACTATAACCCCTCTATACATTACCCTGACAATAAAATAAAATTGAAAAAGAAAAAGAAAGAAAGGAAAGAAGGAAGGAAGGAAAGAAGGAAGGAAGGAAGGGAGAGGGAGAGAGAGAGAGAGAGAGGGAGAAAGAGAGGGGGAAGTAGAAGCCAGGTATCAGTGGCTCACACCTGTAATTCTAGCTACTTTGGAGGTGGAGATCTAAGGATTGTGGTTTGATGCCAGTCCAGGCAGAAAAGTCCATGAGACTCATCTCCAATTAATGCCTGAAAACCAGGGAGGAAAAAAAGGAAAACTTGAAAATTATCATTTCATAAGAGGAGTCATGCAGTATATGTCTTGAGAAATGAGCTAAATTAAACTTGTTTAATTGCAGAAAGACTTCATTTTCATTTGTTCCTAAGGCCTTTTCTAAGTTCAGACCATGTTTTAGACTCATGTCTATAGTTACCAAACAGAGAAAACTTTTGAACGCTATCAATTACTTAGCATTACCTGGGTGTCCAAGGTATTAATTAGGAAGCCCTGACATCTGTTAGCAAATAGTTGTAGAAATTGTTATATTATTATTATTATTATTATTATTATTATTATTATTCCTGAGGCTTGAACTCAGGACCCTTAGCTTCTTTTGCTCAAGGTTAGTGCTCTACCACTTGAGCCACAGTGACATTTCTGGCTTTCTCTGAGTAATTTATTGGAGATTAAGAGTCTCATGGACTTTTCTGCCCTGGCTAGCTTTGAGTCAAGATCCTCTGATCTCATCCTTCTGAGTAGCTAGGATTATAGGCATGAATCAGTAGCAACTGGCTAATGACTGATTTTTTATTAATGGAGTAGTAATTGGTGCATGAATGACAATAGTATAATTACCATTTGAGGAACTCCCAAGTTGTTTCTTTGAGGATTTTTTTTTTTTTTTTTTTTTTTTTTTGCACCAGTCCTGGGCTTCTTTTGCTCAAGGCTAGCACTCTACCACTGGTTACCACAGCACCACTTCCAGCTTTTTCTGTTTATGTGGTACTGAGGAATTGAACCCAGGGCTTCATGCCTGCTAGACAAGCACTCCACCACTAAGCCACATTCCCAGCTCCTTCTTTGAGTTTTTGGGCTGTATTGGGTTTTTGTTGTTGTTGGTTTTATTTTTAGTCAGCTGTTTCTTAGCCAGTAGGAAAAAACAAACAAAAGCCCAACTAACCCAGAGCCTTTTAGGTAGTAAAGAAGAGCATTTCAGAAGGAGCAGACATGAAGAAACACTTCAGGACTCAAATGACATGAAAGAGTCCACGTGAGACAGTGAAGAGCAGTTTTATGGTGGCATGAAAGTCTTAAGTTTTCCTACTCAGAGGAAAGTAAACATATAGGATAATAGATAAGCCGGTGTACTTGGAATAAGTGTCAAATTTTCTTTCTGGACTTGGCTGCATTTGGGGCTTATAAATTTGGGCAGCTTACTTAACCATTCTCTATAATTTTATTTTCCTTAAAGCAAGAAAAATGATATTGACCATCGTTTCAAAAGCCATCTGCCCCCAATATACACGTAATGTTGGGGATTGAACTCAGAGTCTCACGTATGTTAGACGAACATTCCACAACAGAGCTAAGTGAAAATTTTCAAATAGAAAAGTTGAGGGAATACCAAAGTGAATTCTACAGACTTTCCCTCCAACTGGTTGTACCATTTTATATTTTCTGTTTTTTTTAATTGTATTTTATTGTTGGGGTAGTGTATAGAGGGGTTACAGTTACATGGTCAGGTAGTGGGTGCATTACTTTCGAACATTGATACCCCTTCTCATGTTTTTGTCTCCCTTTCCCTTCCCCTACCTCCTCCCTGTTTTGTTTTGTTTTTGCTTTTTGTTTTGTTTTGGGAAGCATTTCATTGTGCTGGCTTCCTACATTAGTCTCCTGAATGCTCAGGCACCATCCTACTTGGTTTATACTCATAACATTTGATCCAAGTTCTTGTCTTAACCATCTAGTAGGTGTATATACTTGTATCTCATTGTAGTGTCCAGTTTATTATTAACTTCAGTCCCTTCCTCATTTGGCTTGCCCTATACATACTGTACTCTTTTCAAAGCAAGGTATTTACATATAGACTATGGTCCTGTTCCCCTCTTATTGTTCATGTTGTTACTTAAGAGATAATAATATATTGTCTTATGGCATGCTGCCTGAAGCTGGAGCAGAGAGCAGTGACCATCAAGCAGGCAGTGGTCTTTGTGGATAAACCAGCCTACCTTGGCTCAGGCAGCCCTGGTCCTGTGTATCCTGTCCTAAAACAAACAAACAAGCAAAAACAAATATATAGTCTTGTAAAGTCATAAAGTTGGGGGTGATTATACAGTACTAGATAACTTAAAACAGTGAAATTGAACTTTGAGGAATTTTGATTTCCTGTTATATGAATTCAGGGTACTCCAGATTATACCATACTTTTAATTTTAGAAGATGAACTTTTGAGAATATTTTTTTTGGTCAGTTGTTGGACTTGAACTGTGCACCTGGGCATTGTCCCTGAGCTCTTCAGCTCAAGGCTGCCATCCTACCCCTTGAGCCACAGAACCACTTCTGGTTTTCTGGTGGTTAATTAGAGATGAGTTTCATGGACTTTAGTGCCCCAGCTAACTTTAACTGTGATCCTCACATCTCAGTCTCTTGAGTTGCTAGGATTTATCCCTGTAATGAATTTCTAAGATTTAAGAGAGGTATTTTATACTGTTACAGAAGAAATGGCTTGGGGGTTACTTCAGTTTCCCAGTTCTTATGTAAAAATCACAAGAATTTGAGAGCCACATGGAATGTGACTATCACAAAAATCACAGGTGGAAGTGTTAGCAAGGATTTATTGTATAACAGGATACAAAAAAGGGAAGAACAAAATATCTCCTAAAATTCAGAGGTAAGAGATGAGTTAAAAATGGTATCCAGTAGGTTTTATATTCTGAGCTGGGGAAATAAACATGGTCATGTTGTCTAGCAACCATAATCATTAGTGGCAGTAGTTCTAGGAGGCCAAGATAGGGGCTATTTATTCTCAAAAAAAAAAAAAAAAGATTATCTAGTCCTGCTGATACATGGGGACAGAGATGATGACTTTGAGGATTTTAATTTACCAGGCCAGCCTCTACTTTTTTGTTTCTCTATGGGTTTGAGGAGTTTTGCAGCTTCTAACATTGTAAAGGGAGAAGCCCCTGTATGTTTTCTATTCTTGTAAAAATTAACCTGTAAAGAAGGGGTTACTACTCTGGTTTTTCAGTTTACTTTCTGGTTCTAGTTTCTCTGTATGTCTCTTTTATTTAATATTTATTATTATTAATTTCCAGGTTATCCATTATATCTTGCCTCAGGCTAGTGAAATAAGTACGTTATGGTTGATATAATTCAGTTACACAGCTGGAAAAAGAGAAATTTTTGACTGATTGTAGGTATGAACTCTTGCTCCTACATATGGCTTTGGGGCTGTGTGTGTATGTGCACATGCTGGTCCTGTGCTGGGCTTGAACTCAGAGCCTAGGTGCTGTCCATGAGTCTTCTTGTTCAAGGCTATCACCGTAGTTAGAGATAAGCTAGCCCAGGCTGGCTTCAAACCATAATCTTCAGCTCTCAGCCAACCAATTAGCTAGGATTTTAGGTGCAAGCCACCAGTAACTGTCCCTACATATGTTCTTCAACTTCAAAGCAAGCCAAGTGAAATGTTTGGGTAAGGGTCAAGGTGAAGTAGATTCCAAAGTTATGTGCATTTAAAACCTTGCTATTAGCATTAATTTTTTTTAATGACTTGTACTGCTTTATTCACTCTAAAGCTGATAACAGGAAGGTCTGTATAAGATAATGAAACAAGGTTTCTGGGCTGTTTTATCTGCTGAATATTAGCTTACACTAGTTATTTTTGAGATAGGGTCTTTATTCTTGTCCAGGTCTACTCCTGGATTGTGATCCTTCTAGTTTTCGCTTCCTATTATAGCTGGGATGAGAAGCACAAGCCACCGTGCCCCACCTCTTCTATTGAGACTCATAGACTTTTTCTGCCTGGGCTGGCCTGGAAATGCAGTCCTTCTGATTTCAGACTTCCATGTAACTAGAATGACAGACACATATCACCATGCTTAGCCCTTGGTTGACAAGGAGTCTTGTATGTATGCCTAGACTGGAATCAAATCAGGATCTTTCTGATCCCAGCTTTCCAAGTACCTGGTTGAGGTTACTATGCTTTCCTTGGATTACTTATCTTTGCATCAAGGTTTAGAAAAGTGCCTACCTCAGAAAACTGAGATAATCATAGACTCTTCTAACACCCCCCACCTTTTTGGTAGCAGTCACATTTCTGTTCTACTAAGGTCTTTAATATCTGAAGAGTGTTTTAAAATAAATTTTCTGTCTTTTCTGCTCACCAATGGAAAAGTCCAGTGCCAGTTACTCAACCGTAGCTAGAAGTAAGAGACCCTCTCTCTAATCACAGTTCACATGTCTATTAATTTTATAGTTCATTGGATAAACCAGTTGTGATTCTAAAATCACTATTTGGGAAAATTGGTTCCTCTCTCAAGTATTGAAATAGGTATATTAAATTCCCCCATTATTAGTTTTTGCCTTTTATATTTGAGAGTTTGGTTAAAATTTATTTAGACTTATTATATCTTCCTAATGAATTGAGTTCTTTTTTGATAGATTTTGTTTGAAAAGGGTTTTTGTCTAATATAACTATGGGTTTTTTTTTGCTATATTTGTATGTTTTTCAATCTTTTACTTTGAACCTTTCTGCATTCTTACACTTTCTCTATTTGAAATGCTCATAAACTGAAAACATAGTCTTCCTTGCATCTGTAACTTAATGAGAAAAGAATACATTTTATGAAGGTCTTTATTGCTAAAATATGTTGAGCAATGATATGAGTAAACAGTTTATGCTAAGTGCTGAAGGAAGAAACATCTTGTGATACTTTCAGCAAATATTTGTTGAGTGGGCAGTTGGTATTACGCATCGATTTTAAAAGGACCTTAGATTTGTTTTAGTCAGGTATCCAGTAAGAGGCACATATACAGAAATAATTGTCACAAAGAAAGAAGTTTCTATACTTTTAGTTTCATAGAAATTGGAGATGTGTACACCATGCAGGGTAACATGGAGAAGGTCTAGGGTCAGTTGGAGTGGGGGGCTCAGAGATTGGGAGAAAACATTGGCAGTCACTGTGTTGTGGTTTCTGTGGGAAGGAACAGTATAACATAAAGAAAGTTTAAGATTGGCTAGATTGAGTTTTGAGACAAGATTTGATTGTGTATCTCAGACCAGCCTCAAACTCATTATCGTCCTGCCTCAGTGACTCATGTGTTGGGATTATAGGCATGTCCTACCACAGCCAGCTAATTTGAGTAGTGAAGCTTGGCATGGTGTTATTACCTGGCTCTGGGTGACTGGAGTGGGGTAATAGCCTAGATAGAGTATGAGAAACTTGAAAGGAGGTACAGATTGTGACTATCTACTCCTAGGAAACATAATCCTGTCAGGGTCAACAAGACCCAAGATATCAAAGCATCAGATAGAGAAAATATGGTTCTTTACAGCATTGCACTAAGTGACTATATTGTGGCAGTGGAAAGAAAGCAAATATGACTGCTGTTTCATGTTCTTGAATTATAGTGAGGGGAGATGACAAACAGGTAAACCAGTGCCCACGGAGAATAGGGAGCAGAGGAAGGCAGCGTTGCCTGTTAGAGTATGATAAAGAGTTTGGCTGTTTAGCCAAACTAGGATTACCTGTAATCCTAGCCACTCAGGAGGCTGAAATCTGAGGATGAAAGTCTATGAAACTCTTATTTTCAATTACCGTCAAAAAGTGGAGTTGTGGCTCACATGATAGAGCACTGGCCTTGAGTGAAAAAGTTAAGGGACAGCACTCAGGCCCTAAATTCCAAGCCCCAGTATTAGAGTGTGCACATGTGCAAACCCTTCCTTCCACACAGAGTTTGGCTTTTATTTGCATTTGTCAGCCTTTGCATAATTTAGCTAAGGGAATAATTGTTTTATTGTTGGTTCAGAAGAAATGTCTGGTACAAATATCAATGACTAATATTTGAGGAGTTTTTTTTTTGCTATACTACAATTATATGATAAAAAGGAATTTGGTATTTAGGATTTTTTTTCATGAAACGATGGTTACTTACAAGGATTTAGATCACAGTGGGAAATTAAAATAAGTAATTAAGATGGAACTTTAATGAAGAATGCAACAAAGCAAGCCTATGAGCTATGGCTGCATGACTTTTTTTTTTCTTTAAACAAAATTCACATTTTATTTAGATTGAAATAAACTGTACAAAATTGATTTTCTTCACCAAAAATAACAGCAATCTTTTTCTGTATTATTTCTAGATACACCACAAAACATTTATTTTTGTAGGTTTTTCTTGTAAATCAAGACGAGGCAGTAGATATATAATCACGAAAAAAGACAGAAGCAAACAGACAAGGAAGTTGCCTGTGTAGCTGGCCTTGGCTTCTGTCTTGACCATGAAGCAGAAGTATTCAACATTTACTTGCTGAAAAGCTTATGAAAATGTAGGCTCAACAAAGGAATGTAAACAGCAACAATCAGATGTAAAGGGCTGCATGGCTTTTTAAGTATGATCAGGAAGGCTGGAGTGAGCTTAGTGGTAGAATGATTTCTTAGCATGTGAAAGGCTATAAGTCAGATCCCAACACCAAAAGAAAAAGGGAAACAGAAAACAAAAAGGAACTTTCCATCAACAACTGGGCATGGTGTGGTATACTGTTATTTTAGCTCTAGGAATTGAGGGGCAGGAAGATCATGTGTTTGAAGCCAGCCTGGGGTACTTAGCAAGGCTCTGTCAAAAACCAGAGAAAACAGACTTTTCATCAAGAACGGTATAAAGGTAAAATTTAAACTTCCATAAAGGCCAAAATAAGAGAAAGGAAATAATAGCTATGTGGGTCAGAGAGGACATGTTGTTCTCAAAATTACTTTGGAGGGGGACGGGGGGCCTTGAACTCAGGGTCTGGGCACTACTGTCTCTTTTGCTCAAGGCTAACACTGTACCACTTGAGCCATAGCACCACTTCTAGCTTATTTTATTTATGTGGTACTGAGGAATCAAATCCAGGACTCCTTGCATGTAAGGCAAGCCTCTACCACTAAACCATATTCCCAGTCTTCTAAAGGTAGTTTTAAGCTAGAGAAGAGATGGATGGTGGGTCTGTAAATAATAGATAAATGGGTGGGAGAAAGCCAAGCAAAATGCAGTGATTGCATGAAGTAAATTCAAATGCCTTATACAATACATGGAACAATAGAAACATTTTCACAAAGAAAATCGTAATTGATAGCATTTTACAGCTTTAAACACTTTACCTCATAATCAGCATGTGCTTTTGTTAGTTTTTTTTTTTTTAAATTTTATTACTAGTCTTGGGGCTTGAACTCAGGACCTGGGCATTGTTCTTGACCTTTCTTAAGGCTATCACTCTATCACTGGAGCCACAGTACCAGTTCCAGCTTTGCCATATATATAGTTTCGAAGAATCAAACCCAGGGCTTTGTACATGCTAGGTGAGCATTTAATCACTAGGTCACACTCCAGTCCCCTTGTTAGGCTTTTTTTGTGTGTGTGTGTGCCAGTCCTAGGCTTGAACTCAGGGCTTGAACACTGCCCTAGGGCTTTCTCAAGGCTAGAACTCTACCACTTGAGCCTCAGCACCACTTCCAGATTTTTCTATGTGTGTGGTACCCAGGAATTGAACCCAGTGCTAGGAAAGCACTCTACCACTAGGCCAAACTCCAAGCCCACAAAACTATTTTAATTGTTTTTATAAAGGAGATTATATATGTATGTGGTACTGAGGAATCAAACCTGGTTCTTCATGCATGCTAGGCAAGCACTCTACCACTAGGCTAAACTCCCAGCCCACCTTATTAGTTTTTTAGAATTAAATTTTATTTCAATGAGAAGAATAGGAATGATTCTTAGAATATTTATAGAATAATAATATAATAATAAAATAAATATTTTATTTATTTATATTATTGTAAAGGTGATATTCAGAGGAGTTACAGTTATGTAACTTAGGCAATGAGTACATTTCTTTTTGAACAGTGTCATCCCTTCTCTCATTTTTTTCTCCCAACCCCCAAGTTGTATAGTCATTTTCTTTTTTTTTTTGCCAGTCCTGAGGCTTGGACTCAGGACCTGGGCACTATCCTTGGACACTTTTTTGGTCAAAGCTAGTGCATTTTCTGTGTATGTGGTATGGAACACAGGGCTTTATGTGTGCTAGGCCAGCACTTTACCACTAGACTATGCTCCAAGCCTGTATAGTTCATTTTCAACATAATATCTACTGAGTATCACTGCTGCATTTGTTTGCCCTTTTCCCATCATTTCTGTGCTCCCCTCTTATCTTCCCCAAAACAGATGAACTTATAAACAGAAGGTACAGAAAAAGCATTTGGCAGAATTCAACACCTTATCATGATGAAGACTCTGGAAAAGCTAGGAATTCATGGAATATTCCTCAATACAATAAAGACTAGATATGACAAACCTACAAGCCAGCGTTGTACTTAATGGTGAAAACTTAAATGAGATAAGGATTTCTACTTTCTATACTACTCTTCAATATAGTACTGGAATTCCTACCAAGAGCAATAAGGCAAAAAACAAACACTTGTTATAAAATCAGAAAAACATGCAGATTTATATGTCCTTTTCCTTTTCTCTGTTTTTCCTTATCTTTCTGCTTCATCTCTTCCTCCTTACCTTCCTTCTCTCTCTTTTCTGGTAAGGTTAAATCAATCATTCCTTTTAAGAGTTGAACAGTACTGAGCAAGGTTCACTGAACCTCAAGGTTTTTTCTTTTTTTCTTTCTTTGTTTTTTCTTTTTCTTTTCTTTTCTTTTTTTTTTTTTTTTTTTGTGAGTCATGGGGCTTTAACTTTGGGCTTGGGCACTGTCCCTGAGCACTTCAGCTCAAGGCTACTGCCCTACCCCTTGAGCCACAGCAACATTTCCCACCTCAAGTTTCTTGATTTGTAAACAAGGAATGTGACATCTAGATTACAAGTGATATTTTATATCAAAAGTCATTACATAAATGAAGGTGGCAGTAGTATGATCCCAAGAATATAAACTGAAAACAAGTTAATATATTTCTGTTTATTTTCTTCTATCTTTAGAAAATTTATTCTCTTATTTAAAATGATTGTGGAGTTTTTAAGTAATAAATCTAGTGTTCGGTTTGCAGCTTAATGGAAGAGACCAGGGGCATGATCCAGTTATATGAGTGGGTTAACAATAGTGCCATTTTAGTTGGATCACAGAGAAATCTCTGTTTTGTACCAGGGCACACTTGTCTTGGATGACCTATCCATTTTCTCTAGTTTTCTTTGAAACAGTTTTTTAGACCTTTAGAGCTCACACTTGGGGAGTGAATAACCTGGTAACAAGTATCTTATTCCGTTGAAACTTGGCCTAAAGAATTCTGGTAGAACTAGCACAATTTGAAAGATTTGGGGATGTTGAATCTGAGGAGGCATGAACATTACTCTTAATCTTTCCATACTACTTAGGAAATTAAACACTGTTTAGGAATCTAAGGTAAAGAAATTTATGTTGAGTGCTGGTGGCTCATATACGCCTGTAATCCTCGCTGCTCAGGAGGCTGAGATCTGAGGATTACATTTCAAAGCCAGGCCAGGCAGGAAAGTTCATGAAATTCTTAACTCCTGTTAGCTATCACAAGACTGGAAGTGGAGCTGTGGCTCAGAGTGGTAGACTGCTAGCCTGAGAAAGCAAGCTCAGGAACAGCACCCAGGCCCTGAGTTCAAACTCCATGATCACCAATAAAAAGAAAAAAGAAAAAGAAAAATTGCTAGGCTTATTTTTACTTAATATTTTATTTTAGAACTAATATTTGTTTGCTTGTATCACTGAATGAAATACTGCTAAATGTAAATAACCAATTACACATTTTCAAAAGGAATTCGACAACTCAGATCTCATGTTTAAACATGTCTGAACTTAACTGTTTGCCATTATTCATATTTAGCTGGAGGTTGACCAAAAGAAATTAGAGACTTACTTGCTGAGGAAGTTTGAAGAATATTTAAAATTAATAGGAGGCTAATAATAAATTTAAGAGAGAGAACCACCAATTAGGAAAAGAATAAAGTCTTTTTCTGAGAATAAAGTCTTAATGGAAATTAATGCTTTAAGATTTGAATAAATAGTTATGATAAAATAAAGACTGCTGATGTTTTTATTTTATGGAATTACATATAATATTTTATTGACAAGAATATGAGTTGGCCATGTGCTGATTTTGACATTATGACAGTATAGAATATATTGTGGTAAAGATGTAATAAGTTTAGAAGGACTCATCCTTCTGTATAGAGCAGATTCACTTTGTGGCTTTATTTAAAGGCAAAGGGTATGGGACAACAAGAGAAAGAGAGGACAAGGACAGTGGATGTGGAAGCATCTCCAAAGCAAGCACTGAAGGTGTGAAAGATGGCAAAGAACAAAACTATCCAGGGCTCTTGATTTGAGCATTGGTCTCTTCATATCAGAATTGAACCACCCAGGCTCTACTAATTAAATCTGGGCCGCAGGGTAGCTCAAGGTCAAGATTCCTATGGGATATTTTATGTTTCTCTGATCATGTAGGGTTTTTTCTCCCTACCACATTTTATTGTGGTACTGTGCATTGAACTCAGGGCCTTGCACTTTCTTAGCAAGTGTTCTACTGCCTCATTGAACAACACTCCCAAACCAATTCTTTATTCACATAAAACCTTAGTTTTAGCTGGGCATATGATTCAAGCCTGTAATCCTGGCTTTTGGGGAAGCTGTGCTTTTATTGTAGCACTCTTCACAGTAGCCAAATGATGTAATCAGCTGAGGCACCCAACAACAGATGAATTCATAAGAAGATATGTTACATATATACTATGAGCTATTAACATAGCTATAAAGAGAATTGCAGGAATCATAATTAGTGAGACAAGCAAACGAGGCCAAAAACACAAAGTGGGTATCATATGTTTTTTCATGTGGAAGCTAGACCTAAAAGACATACATAGATATAAAATACATGGACATAAACATGCATACACATGTATAATTACACGTATATAGGTATATGTTTAATATACACACCTGTATGTGATATAAATTATATACGCACAATAAATTATATGTATGTAATATATAGAGCATATATATAAATTATATATGTGCATGTAATATAAACTATATAATATGGATAAACATAGAACATGAGTCTAAGGGAGAAGAGGAACGGGAAAAGGAAAAAGACAGAGGATGAGTAATTTTGAGAAACGCTGCAACTATACATGAAGACAACCCCAAGAATCTGAACGAAGCTATTGATCAATAGATTAGTAGGGTGGGGAAAGAGAAAATAGGTTCTGTAGTGTGCGTGCGTGCGTATGTGTAGCTCTTTCTCTTTTTCCCTTTACTCCCCTCCCCTTCCCATCCCCTCAAACATTCTACCATTGAACTACATCAGCAGTCCCTTTAGAGTATATTGTATTAGAAAGAACATGTAATTAGTTACTTGTGACTGAGTATTAGCCCTACCCAGTGAGCAGATTCATTCAAATTTCTCTTTGGTAAACTTCCTTTTACTACCAGTTATATTCTTTTCTATTTAAAAATGCTTTCAACAATTAAATTTGATAAAAAGCCCTTATACGCTTGACCTCAGGGAAGACTTTAAATTCTGAGAATTCATGCCAAGATTTCAAGGAAGAAATGCTGACTTACATTAACTAAGGAATATGCATATCTCTAGGGAACATTAGTTTTTTTTTTATAGTCTTTTTAAGTAATGTAAAAAATACTAGTGGCTTCAAGGACGGTGCCTAGGCCCTGAGTTCAAGGCCCAGGACTGATTAAAAAAATATATATTTTATATATATATATATATATATATATATATATATATATATATTAGTAGCTTGGTGCCAGTGGCTCACTTCTATAATCTTAGCTACCTAGGAGGCTCAGATTTAGAGGGTTGAAGTTTGCAGCCAACTTAAAAACAATAAAAAAGAAAAACTTCACAACACTCTTACCTACAATAAGCAAAAAGCAGAACTAGAGGTATGATTCAAGTGGTAGACTACCAACTGATCAAGCAAGGTTAACAAAACATAAGATACCCTAAGTTCATGCTTCAAATATTGCCAAAATAACTGTATCAGTATAACTTCTTAAATTTGTTAGTACATTTTATGTACCAGCCACCATGCAAACAATTTAATTATAAGAATCTGTGTGGGTGCATGGTCTTGCATGTTTAAAGTTATTTTTTCTGTGGGAAGAAAGTAGGTAAATTCAGCAGAGGAATGATTATTTAAAAGTATAATGACATGGGGCCAGGAGCGTGGCCTAGTTGTAGAGTGCTTGCCTAGCATGCATAAAGCCTAGGATTCTATTCCCCAGTACATAAACGAAATAAGCCAGAAGTGGTGCTGTGGCTCAAGTGGAAGAGTGCTAACCTTGAGAAAGCCCAAGGACAGTGTCCAGGCCCAGAGTTCAAGCCCCAGGACTGGCAAAAAAAAAAAAGTATAATGACATACTTTTGGTTGTAATTTTGCATAACCAGTTGGAATACCATGTGGGATTGTATTCTACCATAAAAATCCTAATCAAATTTATGCCTTCTCTTTTTCCCTTACCATCTCCTAGTCAACTTGGTTCAAGTTCTTATCACTACATCATATTTAGAGTTTTCACCGAAGCATCCTAGTTTGTCCTCTGGCAATCTCCAGTCATTCAAGCTTTTCTTAAAGTGAATTATCTTCGCATCTTTACACTGTATCTTTGTTTTGTTCATTGCGTCCTCTAGAACAAAGTACAAACTTCTTACAGTTTGGTTGGAAGATCACAGGTGTGCCTTCCATGTTCATCTTCCTTTCAGCTTATCTTAGTAGCTTTACCTCTGATACAACTTGTTCCTAGACATAATGTAAGTCACTTCTCACAGTTCCCCTAGACACATCGTGTTCCTTCTTGATTTTACACACATTTATGTTATTTCTGCCCTGAGTACTGTTTGTTCCTTGTAAGTTCCCGAGTTCTAGTTTTCTTTTAAGGCACACTGATCTGCTATGTCTTCTGTGAAAATTTCACTAATTATACAAAAGTACGAGTTAATTATGATATTTTGTATCAACTTTAATTATGCTATACTGTAGTTTTGTGTTATATTCCTATAAATTTTCCTTATAACATTTATTGTTTTTCTTTCTCCATTCCCTTCCCTTCCCTTCATTCTTTTGTTCTTTCTGTTTTGTTTTATTTCCTTTGCATATTCTGTTTTTATTTATTTATTTAGTCGGTTGGGGGATTTGAACTCTGGTTCTGGGTGCTCTCCGAGTTCTTCAGCTCAAGGCTACCTGCCCTAACCATTAAGCCACAACGCCACTTCCGGTTTTCTAGTGGTAATCGGAGATAAGAGTCTCACGGACTTTGGTATCCGGGCTGGTTTTGAACCACGATCCTCTGATCTCAGGCTCCTGAGTAGCTAGGATTACAGGGGTGAACCTCTGCACCCAACTTCTTACTTTTTTTTTTAATTGTTGGGATAATGTATAGCATTCGTTAAGTAGTAGGTGCATTACTTCTCACACATTGATATTCCCTCTCATGGTTTTGTCCCCATTTCCCTCCCCTCTCCCATACTTTTCCAATCCCTCCCATACTTTTTTTTTGCCAGTTGTGGGTTTGAGCTCAGGGCCTGAGCACTGTCCTTGGACTTTCTCAAGGCTAGAGCTCTACCACTTGAGCCTCAGCACCACTTCCGGGTTTTTTCTAAGTATGTGATACCGAGGAATTGAAACTGTGTCTTTGTGCATGCTAGGCAAGCATTCTACCACTTGGCCAAACTCCCAGCCCGTTTTTTTTTTTTTTTTTTTCTTTTTAAAGCAGGCCAAGTGCTGGTGGCATACATCTGTAATCCTAATCTTAGATACTCAAGAGACAGATTTGAGGATTGCAGTTCAAAGCCAGCCCAGGCAGAAAAAGTTGGTGAGACTCTTATCACCAATTAACCAGCAAAAAGCCAGAGGTAGAGGCTATTATTTAAGTGGTAGAGCACCAATCTTGAGCAAAAATAAAAACAAAAAAGCCTCAAAAAGACACAGGTGCTTGAGTTCTTGAGTTTAAGCTCCAGGACAGGCACCAAAAAGCAAAACAAAACAAAAACAAGACTGAGTGCCAGTGGCTCATGCATGTAATCCTAACTACTCAGGAGTCTCAGGTCTGAGGATCGGGGTTCATAGGAAGCCTAGGAAGAAAAGTCTATTAGCATCTTACCTCCAATTAACCACGAGAAAACGGAAGGTGGCTCAAAGTGGTAGACCACTAGCTTTGAATAATAAAGCCTGGGACAGTACCCAGGCTCTGAGTTCAAGTCCTATAATTGACAAAACAAAACACAAAATTCTAGAAGGTAAACTTTATTGTATATGAACTTGCATTTACAATCCAATGTGTAAATATATTGAATTTATATTTTTCTATCAAAAGTGAAACTTTTTCTTGAGCCGGGAGTTTGGCCTAGTGGTAGAGTGCTTGCCTAGCATGCATGAAGACCCATGTTCGATTCCTCAGTATCACATACATAGAAAAAAGCCAGAAATGGTGCTGAGGCTCAAGTAGTAGAGCTCTAGCCTTGAGAAAAATCCAAGGACAGTGCTTAGGCCCTGAGCTCAAGCCCAGGACTGGCAAAATAAATAAATAAATAAATAAACAAATAAAGTGAAACCTTTTCTTATCAGTTTTTCTCATATATAATGTACATTTACGTGTATTATGCTTCTGATTTTTACATGTTTTACTCTTGATCATGTAAGTCAAAGATAAGAGCCTGACATGTGGCAGTGAGAAGAATGTAAAGGACATGACTCCAGTGAGCATTTTTCTCTCTTGTCCCTTGAACTTCTGTCTCCTGTGATAGCTTAGTACCTCTTCCCACTTGCACAGTATTTTGTCACCACAATAGGTATTATGTCTAATCTAAACATAAAAAATAATATTTAGAATAATTAAATAACCTGAGTGTTCACAAAAGAAAATATACCAATAATAAAGAAGATGAGTAAGGTGGTACACACCTCTAATTTCAGCAGTCAGAGAGCTATGACAGGACAATAATGAGTTTGAGGCCAATCTAGGCTATATTGGAAGTTGTATGCCAGTCTAGAGTACAACTTATTTTCTTACAAGATAGTAAAGTCCTGTCAGAAAGAAAAAATAAGAATGCGGGGATAGAAAGAGAAGGGAGGGAGGGAAGGAAGAGACAGACCAAATGTTATTTTCCCCTCTAAGTAAGAAACCATATTTCACTGTTACTGAAATTCTAGGGTGAAACAGTCAGTCTGACTTATTTGTTGAAATAAGTTTGCTTAGTTTTTTTGTTCAATATATTCTTGAATCACAGTCCTTTTACTGATCCTATCTTTGGCTTGGATTTACAGGTATGAGCTATATTCAGTAGTAGTTTTACTGGTTCATGGAGTAGTTCTTTGTTGAATTTTTTGAGTAACTTCCATACTGCTTTTCAGAGTGGTTGAACAAGTTTGCATTCCCACCAGCAATGTGCTAAAGTCCTGTGAACCCACATCCTTTCCAGCATCTATTATTGCTTGTATTCTTAATGAGCATTTCTTCATATGTCTCTAGGCCATTTTTACTTCTGAGAAGTCTCTAGCTCATTTGCCCATTTATTAATTGGGCAAAGCATTAATTATTATTAATTTATTATTGATTCTAGTTTTTTTAACCTCTCTGTATATTCTGGATATTAAGCTTTTGTCTGATGTATGCAAAGTAGTGGAGTGTAAAATCAAACCTCGAAAAACAGTAGCCTTGCCGAGTGCGGTGGGTCACACCTGTAATCCTAGCTACTCAGAAAGCTGAGATCTGAGGATCTCAGTTCAAAGTCAGCCCTGGCACTAAAGAACCTGAGACTCTTATCTCCAATTAACCACTAGAAAAGGGGAAGTGAGGCTGTGGCTCAAGGGTTAGCGTTGAGCTGAAGAGCTCAGAGACAGTGCCCAGGCCCAGAATTCAAGCCCCAGCCCCCCAAAAAACAAACAGTAACTTTCCTTTATGCCAATAATGAGAAGATGAAGACTGAAATCAGGAAGGCAATTCTATTTGTCATGCTCTTCTCTCCAAATAAAATACCTAGAAATTATTCTAACCAAGGATGTGAAGAAACTGTACCAACCCCCCCTCCAAAAAAAAGCCTATAAAATTTAGAAGAGGGAAATTGAAAAAGACATAAGGAAATAGAACGACCTTCTGTGCTCCTTGATTAGCAGAATATTAATATTGTGAAAATGGCTATCCTGCCCAAAGCAATCAACATATACCCATCAAACAATACCCATCAGAACCCCAACTTCATTCTTCACTGAGATAGAGAAAACAATCCAAAAATTCATAT
Source organism: Megascapheus bottae (assembly GCF_031878675.1). Classification (NCBI taxonomy): domain Eukaryota; kingdom Metazoa; phylum Chordata; class Mammalia; order Rodentia; family Geomyidae; genus Megascapheus; species Megascapheus bottae. Next base: position 46,549,698 of record NC_143524.1, read on the forward strand.
GGAACCACAAAAGGCTTCAGATCAAAAGCATCCTGGCAGGAAAAGTAGTGCCAGAGGAAGAACAATTCCAAACATTAGACTATACTACAGAGCTATAGTAATGAAACAGCCTGATAGTGGCACAAAAACAGGCCTGCAGATCAATGGAATAGAATAGAACAGAAATGAATGCACAAACATACAGCCATCTAATACTCATAAAGGAGCAAAAACATAGGCCAGAAGAAAGACAGCATCTTCAACAGATGGTGTTGAAAAAACTGGATATCCACATGTAAAAAACTGAACCTGGATCCCAGTCTATCATCTTATACCAGTATCAGTTCAAAATGGATCACTGACCTCAATATAAGACCTGAAACCATGGAACTATTATAGGAAGGGGGACTCTTCATTAGGACTCCTCAGCACAGGCAGGAACTTTCTGAACAAAGATTTAGAAGCCCAGCAAATCAAACAATTGATAAATGAGACCCCAATAAGCTAAAATGTTTCTACATAGCAAAGGATACTGTTAAAAGCTAAAAAGAAGCAGGGTGTGGTGGCATGTGCCTATAATCCTAGCTACTCAGGAGGCTGAGATTTGAAGATCACAGTTCAAAGCCAGCCCAGGGACTAAAGTCCAAGAGACTCTTATCTCCAGTTGACCATCAGAAAACCAGAAGTGGCATTGTGGCTCAAGGGATAGGGTGATAGTCTTGAGCTGAAGAGCTCAAGGACAGACTCCTGGCCCAGAGTTCCAAGTCCCATGACCAACCAAAAAAAAAAAAAAGCTAAAAAAGACAGGAAAATGTACTTTTGTTCCTGACTTGAGAAGAAATAGTTTCAGTCTTCTCCCAAGTAGTATGAGTTACTATAGGTTTGTGGTGGAAAGCTTTTATTATAAAGCATATTTATCATATACAACCTTGATTATGTTGACATGTGTTTCTTCTATTCCTAGTTTCTACAGGGCTTTTATCATGAAGAGATGTTTGAGCACTTTTTCTAAAATGATCATATGATTTGTAGAGAATTCTCAGTTTCATTTATCATGTTTTACTTGTATTGCTTATTACCCATATTGACACTTATTACATGACTAATTATTATTTGCAAAAATGAGTATTATTATTTTGCAAAAATAACAAATGTCAATAAGGAAATTTATTTGATAGGATTTATTTTGATTTGCTTACATTTTTGTAAAAAATTTTTGTGAAGTATAGAAATTTTTTTCTTGTAACTTTGAAGGTATCATTCTACCATATTTCTAAAAAATCACATATTTTATTATTAAAGGCCAAATTAATTTATCTTATTTTTGTGTTATTGATAAATAAATATAAACATCTCATGTTTTTCTTATATAGGGAATACAGTGAGTAACCTGATTATGATCATACCTCCACTTTTTGGTGCAGTTCAGAGTATGAGAGATGGACTGGAAAAACGGTACATTGCTGCTTATTTAACACTCACAGGTATGTATAACCCTTCATCTGAAAAATTATGTACAAGCCGGGCATGGTGGCTCACGCTACTCAGGAGGCTGAGATCTGAAGATCGAGCCAGCCTGGGCACTAAAGACCAATTAACTACTAGAAAACTGAAAGTGGCGCTGTGGCTTACGGGGTAGGGCAGCAGGCTTGAGCTGAAGAGCTCAGGGATAATGCCCAGGCCCAGAGTTCAAGCCCTATGACTGACAAAAAAAATTATATACAGTATTCATATGGATTGTTTTTCTTATCATTTCTAAAAATGGTTATCAGTAGGCATTTTTCTATGTTTATGGTACTGAGGAATCAAACCCAGGTCTTCGTGCATGGTAGGCAAGCACTCTACCACTAGGCCAAACTCCCAGCCCCAGTATTCTATTTGTTATACAACTTGAACACATTCTTGAAGTTCACAGCTAAATCTACAAATATTGCCAATTAATTGAAATAGGCTTCTAGTAAAACATTTTAGAAATTGCAAAATACTTTAAACATATGGAATAGAGGTTATGTAATGAATATACTCACATATCTTACCACATAGCTTTGTCAAATTATTTGTTTTGTTCTGTATTATTTTATGAGTGTTTTGGGGGATTGGTCCCACAGCCTCCTGTACATCAAGCAAGTACTGAACTACATTCCCAGCCCTACTTTGTCAGTTCTGAACATTTTGTAGTATTTGTTTTAGATTTTAACTTACCCTATTTTAAGGAAGTTTACTACACTGCAGATAAAATTCATATTTCCTTTGTAATCCTTCATTTTATCTCCTTTAGCCTCCCCACTCAACCTTGTAAAGAGCTAATTTCTGTCTTAAATCTGATCTTAAAATTTTCTCACATGCTTTATGTTTATCCTCCATATATATGTGCCCTTAAAAATGGATATGGTGGGGCCGGGAGTTTGGCCTAGTGGTAGAGTGCTTGCCTACCATGCACAAAGACCCAGGTTTGACTCCTCCGTACCACATACATAGAAAAAAGCCAGAAGTAGTGCTGAAACTAAAGTAGTAGAGCACTAGCCTGCCTCAGTAGCACATACATAGAAAAGGCTGAGAGTGGTACTGTGGCTCAAGTAGTAGAACTCTAGCCTTGAGAAAGCCCTATGACAGTGCTCAGGCCATGAGTTCAAGCCCCAGGACTGTCAAAGAAAAATGACATGAATTAAAAAAGTTAAAAGCTAAGACATGTGAGATGTGATGTCTACAGAATAGTGGAAAAGAAGTCCCTCTTGGTCTCTGCAGCAATTCAGAGCTGAAGACTAATGGCAAACTTGGGCTTCTGGCACCCCCTAGTGCTGAAATGGCTGTATGGAAAAATGGGTGGAAGATCTATTTAAAGAAAATATGGCAGAAAACTTTCCAGACTTGAAGGGAAATGCAAATATCTAGGTAATGAAGGTCAAAGCTCACCAGTAAGAGTCAATCCAGATAAGGAAACCTTAAGATACATCATCAGATTGTCATATATTAAAGATAGAGAAGAAATCCTGAAAGCAACAAAAACAAATTGAATGACATGAAAAGAACTCTCAAGATACTTGTCAGAAGACTTTTCAGCAGAAACCTTACAGGCCAGAGAGAATGAAATAATACTAATCAAGGTATAGAAAGAAATAAAACCCCAATACCAACCAAGAGTACCGTACTCAGGCTGTCCTTCATAAATGGGAGGTAAAGCTACGAGTTTATCACCAAGTTTTCCTTACAAGAAGTTTTTCAAGCATATAGAAAAAAGGCATCACTAAGCAACTTAGAAAACATCTGAGGATATAAAACGAAGTAGTATGTGAAAATATACAGACATTGGGCACCTGTGTCTCATCTAGTTACTTACAAGGCTGAGATCTGAGGATCATGGTTCAGAGCCAGCCCAGATAGGTAAGTCCTTTATACTGTTATCTCCAGTTAGCCACCAAAACAGCCATAAAATGAAACTGGCTCAGGTGATAGAGCACTATCCTTGAGCACAAAAGCTCAGGGACAGTGCCCAGGCTCCGAGTTCAAGCCCTAGAACAGACACACACAAAAGGGCCGAGGCCCTGACAAAAAAATGTTTTTTAAAATTTCTTTTTATGTAATCCAATTTGAGTTTTAAATTTGCAAAACATAAAGATGTTCTTGGTAACCAAAAACCTATTGACATAGTGAGAAGTAAAGGATCACAACATACTAGAGAAAAGTCATTTGCATAAAGGAAAATAGTGTTGGAAAGAACATACAGAGCAACTAGAAGACATAACACAACTCAATTGTAAATCCTAAGCTATCAGAAAAACCATGATCTTGAACAAAACTGAATTAAATTCGTCCATTAAAAACCTAATGCTATGTGATGATGATTCACACCTGTGATTCCTAGCTACTCAGAAGGCTAAGATCTGAGGTTTACAGTTTGAAATCAGTCAGGTCAGGAAACTTGGTGAGATTCTTATCTCCAATAAACTATCAGAAAGCCAGAAGTGGAGCTGTAGCTCATCTGTAAAGTGCTAGCCATAAGCCAGAAAAGCTAAAGAATCGGGGGAGGCCTAGTTCAAGCCCCAGTATTAGCACAAGAAAAGAAAGAGAGGAAGAAAAGAGGAAGGAAGGAAAGAAGGAAGGAAGGAGAAAAAAGAAATGAAAAAGAAAGGAAGAAAAAGAAAGGAAAAAGAAAAAATTGGTTGAATAAATTAAAGAGGGAAACCCAATTATGTTACTTCTAGCAGACTTAGTTCATCTGTAAGGACACTTACAGAATGAAAGCAAAAGGATATTCTATAGACGTTGAAACCAAAAGAGAGCAGGAATAGTTACACTAATGCCAGATAAAAATAGACGTTAGTGCAAAAATTGTAAAAAGGCAAAGCTGATCATATAATGGTAAATGGGTCAATTCGGCAGGAAGATATAAGAAATATAAATACATATGTACCTAACATCAGGGAATCTAAATATAGAAAGTGTTTAGATCTAAGGGGAGAGATAGTTAGTATTGTACATTTTTTGCTCAAGGTTAGTACTCTGCCACTTGAGACACAGTGCCACTTCTGGCTTTTTCTGTAAATGTGGTACTGAGGAATGGAACCCAGGGCTTCATGCATGCTAGCTAGTTAAGCACTCTATCTCTAGGCCACACTCACAGCCCATGCCTTGATTTTTAGAAAACATAATTTTTTACCTAGACTTAGGGAAAAAATGACTAATCAGAAATTAAAAAGATATAACACAGTCATTATCACAAAATATAGATGATCATAACTTTTATGGATAATTTTAAGTTTGGATAAAAATACTTATAATCTTGGACATCCACAACTTACCAAGTATCAATAAAAATGGTATCTCTAATCACTGAGACAAACATGAAATGAAATGTTTAAGTAAATAGAAAAAATAATTGGATGTTTCTTCTACACAAAAGTAAACTCCAAATTGGTCAGAAATCAAAAAGTAAAAACTAAAATATTATATGTACTGAAAAATCTGTAAACTCTTCCATATGCTGCATTTAGGAACAGACTTTCTATAATTCAGATCTAAAAGCAGAAAGGTTGACAAATTGAGTTATATAAAAATACAAGCTTTTGTATGATACAAGAATATTAGAAGCAAAAGGCCAAATAGTGTATTTGTAATACCCACCACAGTAAAAGGTTTAGTATTCTTTATGTAAAAAATAATTTTTAAATATTTATATTATAGGACCAAATATCTATTGGGAAACAATACTCAAAGACAGAAAATTTTTCAAGAAAGGTATTTTTTAAATACCAAGAAATATGTAAAACTTACTTGATCTACTTGTAAAATGAGAGATGCAAATAAAAAGCTCCAGTGACAAGTATTAATTCTTTTAAGATTCTTTTAAGAAGGTTCAAGTGTTTAACACCATTCTACTTTGGTAAGACTGTGGAAAAAATAGGCATTCTTCACATATTACCAGTGGTAATGCAAAAATTTTGTAGGTAAATCTATATCTATATCTACCTATCTTATCTATCTATCTATCTACTCTTTGATTAGACAGTCCTACTTTTAAGAATTTTCTGTGAAGATAAATCAGAAACTGGCTGTATAAATGGTGTATCTACATCTGATATGAAGGGATTTAAGGAATATACTGTTAATGCACAGTACAAAACATTATATATAGATATATATACAATATACAACTCTATTTAAACAGAAGCAAAATATACATTTTTTAAATAAATAGTTCCTTATTATCCAAAGAGGTTAAAATGACAGAAAAACATATGAGAAAATGCTCATCATCCCTCGTCATAAAGGAAATGCAAATAAAAACAACCCTAAGATACTACCCAATTGGAATGACCAATATTCTTCCGAGAGCAGACGAGATCGTGTGCGTTCAGGGTGGTATGGCTGTACACAGAATGACCAATATTCTGAACTCAGAAAACAACAAATGCTGGTGGGGTTGTAGAGAAAGAGGAACCCTACTGCACTGCTGGTGGGAATGTAAACTAGTTCGGCCATTCTGGAAGGCAGTTTGGAGGTTTCTTAAAAAGATTAAAATAGACCTTCCCTATGATCCTGCCGTAACACTCCTGGGCGTCTGTCCTGAGCATCATAACCCAGGATATGATAAGGACACCTGCTTAGCCATGTTTATCTCTGCACCATTCACAATAGCCAAGCAATGGAAGTAACCCAGATGCCCTACTGCAGATGAATGGATACAAAAAATGTGGTATATATACACAATGGAATTCTACATAGCCAACAGACAAGATAAAATAATGGCATTCGCTGGGAGGTGGATGAAATTAGAGCAAATCATGTTGAGTGAAATAAATCAAGACCAAAGCAACAAAAGGCACATGGTATCCTTAATATGTGGATCTTAGATCCAAACAGTACAACAGTGAAGACTCACTATTTGGGTACCCAAGGTTATGGACATGGTCTTGGAGATACAAACATAAGTACATAGACATAAAAATCCATGCTGGGCTATATACTCTATAGACAAAATGTTTGATTACATATATTAATATGTATTTATGACATATAAACCCTCAGTTTAATTTTAATTATGTTCCAAAGTCTGAGTGCCAGTGATTGTATATAGAGATTCCCTTCTTGAATACTTGTTTGTTAAACATGACATTTGAAATATGATGTAAAAATCAATGTTAATAAATTCTTTAATTAAAAAAATAAAAAATAGTTTCTTATTTAAATTTTTTCTTTTCTTTTCTTTTTTGCCAGTCATAGGCCTTAAACTCAGAGCCTGAACACTGTCCTTTGGCTTTCTCAAGGCTAGAGCTCTATCGCTTGAGCCACTGCACCACTTCTGGCTTTTTTCTGTGTATGTGGTACTGAGGAATCAAACTGGATGCTAGGCAAGCACTCTACCACTAGGCCAAACTCCTAGTGCTTAACTTCTTTTCTTATTTTAATATTTTCTTATTTAAAAAAGAAAAAAACAAAACACATCAAGCTGGGAGCTGGTGACTCACTCCTGTAATCCTAGCTACTCAGGAGGCTGCGATCTGAGCATTGCACTTCAAAGCCAGCCCAGGCAGGAAAGAAAGTTCATGAGACTCTTATTATCAGTTTACTACTAGAAAACTTAAAAGTGGGTGCTGTGACTCATAGTGGTAGAGAACTAGCCTTGAGTGAAAGAGCTAAGGGACTATGCTCAGGCCCTGAGTTCAAGTCTTATAACACTACCCAGAAAAAAGAAAAGGGAAAAAAAATGAAATTTCATTTCATTTATGTTGTAGTTCATCCCCTTTTGACATTTTGATGTGACTTCAGGGAAGAAATGATATGGAAAGGCCAGAGCAGAGTCACACTTCTCTAAGCCTATCTTTTTATATTATTATACAAAGAAAAACAAATGAACTGTGCTGTATATGAAATGGATAACTTTATATCATCAAAGTAAAAGAACAAATCCAATTAACTTTCAACATCTTCCTCTCGTGACTTTTTTCCCAATTTGAAAACAAAATAAAATGGAAGGGAATCTTGAATCTCACTTGGCTAAATTTATTTACTCTTTATTGTTCGTAGTAGTACAGGTATAGTAATGCTGAAGCTGTTTTCATATACATTTTAGAATATTAGGAGCTAGGGTTCTCACTGTTGAGAGAACTAGACAGGTTTGAATGGGGGAAGGTAAGGAAGAACACTGTGGTGTGGGGTTTGAGTTAGAGGTATCATTATTTTTAAAAACTCCTTACTAAAAGGTATGAAAATTTCTTGGCAAAATAGCTAAATTTCTGGACTCTCTTGCAATGCCAGAAGATATAAGAATACTCAGAAAATGAAGGAAACATGTCAAATGACACAAAGAAGTTTTGCCAATCCAGCATAATCTGAGCTTCAAAATGAAAAATAACGATAATAGATTTAACACAAATAAGAGCCCATAAACTCTTAAAATTCTGGAAAACAAATAGGAAAAATATTTTTGGAAAAATATTAGAACAGCAACTTAAAAAAATGTAAACAGAATGATAGGATAACTGAGTATAATGGGTTCACTAAAGAGTCCCAGTGAGTTTAGAAAGTAGTGGGTGGATGTGTTTGGACAGCGTGATTAAAGTGTTTCCTCACAGATTACTCATTTTGAAAGGGAAAAAAGGATAACAGTAGGGGAAATCTGGCAGACACCACCTTGCCCACACAAGCAGAGTTAAAATCATTAATGGTATAACCCAACAGCAGATTCTACCTGGTATGATGTGCTGTCAAAAGTGCATAAAACCTAAAATGGAGGGGTGTTCTATAAAACACAACTGTCTATGTGCATCTAAAATTTTGATATCAGAAAAGAGAATCTGGAATAGTTCCAGATTAAAAGAGATATAACAAATAAAGACAGAATGTCTTATGCCCCTGGATTGGGGCATAAGGTAAGAAAAGTCTAAAGTTCAATTTTAGCCAAATCAACCAAACTCAAAGATGGCATGCATATATGTAAGAGGATTAATGCTAAATTTCCTGAATTTGATCATTGTGATCACTGTTCCTACCTAGAAGGTACAATATCCATTGGGGATTACTCAGTTACCAAAATCTACTAGTGCTTAACTCCTTAATATAAATTGGTATGGTATTTCATATAACATATGCACATTACTCTCATATACTTTCAATCAAATTTCTATAAAACATAATGCAGTGTAAATGCTGTGTGAATTGTTGTTATTAGTAGAATCCAGGACCAATTGACAGAGAAGGCCTACTATCCAAGCTAAAGTATTAAGTCAGTCTCAGATGGTGAAACAAAATAACAATGTGTTTGTTGGTTTATTTTATGTACTTCTTAATAGGTAGATAGATAGATAGATAGATAAAATATGGCAAAATGTTCATGTGTAAATCAGTTTTAAAGGTGTATGTGTCATGGTGATATTTTTGTAATTGCTGTGCTAACTTAAATATTTTCAAAATAAGCAGGTTGATTTTAAAGAAGCAAATATTGAACACTTACTGTCTGTATAATAGTATACTAAGCAGTCTGTTGAATAAGAGATTTGGAGTAAGAAATGGTAGGAACAAAATGGGACAGTGATGATAGGAGTTATATCTTTGCCAATTTAATCATGCTTCTCTTTTTTTCTCAAACCCTTGTGAGGAATATATTCTTTTTTACTTATGTCTGTTCTTCATTTTTTTTTTTTGCCAGTCCTGGGCTTGAGCTCAGGGCCTGAACACTGTCCTTGGACTTTCTCAAGGCTAGAGCTCTACCACTTGAGCCTCAACACCATTTCCAGCTTTTTTTTCTATGTATGTGGTACCGAGGAATCAAACCTGGGTCTTCATGCATGCTAGGCAAGCACTCTACCACTAGGCCAAACTCCCGGTCCTGTTCTTCATTTTTGCTTTGGTGATTGAACTTATATCAACACACAGGGTACACACTTTTTCCAAAATATGCACTTAGATTTTAGAGTTGAGGGAGATTTTGCAGAAGGAACTTGGAATTCAGGCTTTGTGGGCAAATACTTTAGGGACAGACTGTTAAGAATTTATGAGAGTCATTGTGCTTTGGGTTGGTGCTTTAATCATCTGAAAATTCAGTCATTTTCAATATTTTTGATAAATATTTACTGAAAATATGCTAAATATAGTTCTTAAACTAGATTTCATTTATTGGAACCTGTAGTCTATCAGAAGATGCAGTCAAATAATTCCATAAATAAGGGCTTACAACTGTGATATGTAGGGAGGAAAGTTACTTAGGCTTGCGATGTAAAGTAGTGATAGAGCATGTGCTTAGCATGTACGAAGTCTTGGATATAATTACAGTATCACAAAAAAAAGAAAGAAAAATTACCAAGTGTAATCAACAGGAGCTTTCCTTTTTCATAATATTTCCTTCCATCCTGAAGAATTGTCAATTCTCCCAGTAAACCTAACTTTAGTTTAACTTATCATCCTAGTCACAGCTGCTTTGGAACCAGTCCCTTTGTCTTTTTTGGGGGGTAGAGGGCAAAGTGTCCTTATGTTGGCTGGTCTGGAACTTGTGACTTCAAGCTGTCCTCCTACCTCAGTCTCTCAGGTAGCTAGGACAGCAGATGTGCTTTTCCACATTCCTCTTCTCTTTGTCTAATACTGTCATCCCTTTTTTTTTTCTCAGTTTTTCTACTCTGGTAATCCAAATATATACATTCTATGAAAGGAAGAGGTGCTTATAACAAATAGAATAATCAAAATTGTCATCACTGATTATTTTTCTAACAAGTCTCTTTATAAATTTTTCTTTTATTAACTTGAAGGGTTAACAACCTCTTTTTTTGTGTGTGTACCCATTCTGGGCCCAGCTTGGGAGTTATGCCCCTGAACTATTTTGCTCAAAGCTAATGCTCTACCACTTAAACTACAACTCCCACTACCTTCTTTTTAGTGGTTAGAAATAAGAGTTTCACAGACTTTCCTGTCTAGTCTGCCTTGGAGCCATTATCCTCAGATCTCAGCTTCCTGAATAGCCAAGATTATAAATGTGAGCCTCAGCATACGCCTTTATTCTTTCCTTTACAAGATTTTTTAAAAAGTATATACTATGTGGCTCAAAGACAAGGTTCTGTGATTCTAACTTAGACATGAAATAAAGAACAAAAAAATAAGGTCTTTGTCCCCTTAGAGTTTATCTTACAGTGGTTGATGATGTACTTCAGATAATAACAAGTTTTTTTTATGTGAAATCTATTTGTGGTTTTGCATTTTCCAAAAGAGCAAATAATTACTAACAAGAAAGATAAATTATCAAAGGTAAGAAACAGAAAAAACCTGAAAGTCCTTAAAAAGGATCATTAGAAAGCTTCATGGCATTATAAGATAATAATTTGATTGACATTATAATACCAGCACTGACAAACAATCTTTATTACATTAGGAACACTCATCCTCTTGTCTTACTTTTACTTAATTTAGTTTATGTGATCATGATTGTCATTAACAGATGTACTTAACTGTTATACCTTTGATTCTATGGAAACATGGCCTTCTGTCATTTATTCTTGCTCACTTGTTTTGCCTCGTGGTTAAACATTGATGTGATTTAAAAGGAACTTATAGTACTTTTTTCACTTTCAAGTTACTGCCATGAAAAATAAGTTAGCTGCTTCAAAATGTAATGATTGCTCTGAACATAGTTTTCCTGCACACAGGTACATGTGAGATAATGCTGACAGTGATCATTATAGACATTACTCTTATTTTACAGTAGAGACACCAAAATCTCAAGGAAATTAAACTTTCTAAAGTAGACAAATAGTAAGTGATAAATATAGTTTATCAGGGTCTGACTCTGAAATGCTTGTGTACTTTTTCCAATGTGATCACATCTGAGCATATCTGTATTCTGTTGTAACCTTTAAAAACCTTTTGCTGGTAGTCTGCCAGAATACTTAAGAGGTTTCAGCTGAATGAAATTCTTCTATATGCTTGCTTGGAAGACTAATAAAATAGTGTGAATAACCTCATGATTCCAATTCCATTAATATTTTGATTTTATAGTCCCCTGGGAAAACTTGTTTCAGTTACCTGTGTTTTAGAATGCCCTTGATAATTTATGTAACTATAAATTTTAGATGAATTTGGACATTTCTAGCAAGCGATTTAAATGTAACTTCAAGTCAAGCATCATGACAGAATGGTGCCTTAAAAGGTTACCTTGCTGTTAACAAGGTGTCTATCTCATTTTGACAGAATCAGTTTGCATTCAAGAAGGATAAAAGAAAAAGTTTTGATTATCTTTTGATTATGTCAAGATTTCTAATTTTTATAAATGGCCAATCAAGCCAGGTGCCAGTGGCTCACACCTAGCTACTCAGGAGGCTGAGATCTGAGGATCACAGTTCAAAGCCAGCCTGGGCACGAAAAATTTGTGAAACTCTTATCTCCAGATAACCAAGAGAAGACCAGAAGTGGTGCTGTGGCTCAATTGGTTGATCGATATCCTTGCGCTGAAGAGCCCAGGCCCAGAGTTCAAGTCCCACGACCGACAAGAAAAATAAATGGCCAGTCAATACTATTTTCACAGTATTGATTGTTCTTGACACTTGTTTAATTCTTGAATTTATTTTTTATTGCCAGTCCTGGGCTTGAGCACTGTCCTTAGATTTTCTCAAGGCTAGAGTTCTACCACTTGAGCCTTAGCACCACTTTCGGCTTTTTTTTATGTATGTGGTACCAAGGAATTGAACCCTGGTCTTCGTGCATGCTAGGCAAGTGCTCTACCACTAGGTCAAACTCCCAGCCCCTAATTCTTGAATTTTTTTATTGTAATTATTTGAGTTTTTTTTTTCAGGAACTCTGCCCCTTTTGATAAATTATAGTGTATTAGTGGTGGAAACTGCTTTATTAAATTCCACTTGTGTTCTCCAGCCATGCCTGCTTTGCTCTGTAATAATTTGTCTCTTGAAATGAGATAATCCTATTTGAAAATCTTCATTCCTTGGCATATTGTTCCTAATCTGGAGTCTGTCCATTATTTTCCACAACTCTTCCACTTTATCCTACATTTCAGCTACATCAGACTGCTTGCTGATTTTAGTTCATCTCTACTTTTAACTTCTCTGTCCCAGCATGTGTATCATTCAGGATTCTGTGCTTTGTTTTATTTAGAAAGCCTTCTCTTAAACCCTCCTCAATCTCTTGGCTCTATTTTCTATGTTCCCACCACGTATGGTGTGCACTTTTATGACGACACTCATTATATTGCATGTAATTATCTTTGTGCTTTCTGCTTTCCTCTAAGACTCCTTAGTAGTCAAAGGGGGAAAGTGGCAAAAAGCGTAGTTGGACAAGAAGAAAGGTCACATAGGGTCCTGAGTCAGCAACCTGAATAGCTGGGACTATAGATGTGTTACTACACCTGTCTTGGTTAACTTTTTTTTTTTTTTTTTTTGGTCCTTCATGAGGCTTGAACTCTAGGCCTGGGTACTGTCCCTGAACTCTTCAGCTCAAGGATATCGCTTTACCACCTGAGCCACTTCCAGTTTTCTGGTGGTTAATTGGAGATTCATGGACTTTACTGCCCAGGCTGGTTTTGAACTGTGATCCTCAGATCTCAGCCTCCTGAGTCGGTAGGATTACAGGCATAAGCCACCAGCACCTGGCTCTTGGTTTACATTTTAAAACATGGCTGCTGTGTAGAAAATGGAATGGTGAGCAGTAAATGCAATGTGAAATCCAGGTAATAAAAGCTATTGCATTGGTCCATGTAGCATCCCTAGGATGACACTTGTAGAGACTCATGAGAAGTAGATGGGCTTAGGAGATACTTTCAGATTATGCCTATAGGATTCACTCACCCGTTAAACATGTGTGAAAATGAAAGAAAGAGGGCCCTGGGTGTAGCCTAGTGGTAGAGTGCTCACCTCCCATGCACAAAGACCTGGGCTCGATTTCTCAGTACCACATACATAGAAAATGCTAGAAGTGGTGCTGTGGCTCAAGTAGCAGAGCGCTAGTGAAAAGTGAGCAAAAAGTGTCCAAGGACAGTGCCCAAGCTCTGAGTTCAAGCCCCAGGACTGGCCAAAAAAAAAAAAAAGAAAAGCCAGAGTTTCAAATATCCATTTTCTTGTTTGGGAAGCTGTATAGGTAGGAGATGGAGAAAGCTAAGGTGTAGAGGGAAGGTCTGCCATTCTGTTTTGATGCTGTCTAGGAATGCCTATGAGACATTAGTCAAGTAGTGATTTGCACGTGTGAGGTTGGGGCTTAGGCATCGTTGCCTTATTGAAGTTAGTACTTAAGGGCACTGGCATAGGTGCAGCCACCAAGTTGAGAATGTAGAGCACCCAAGGCTTGCCGACACAAGTGCATCACTCAGAGGCAGGCTTGGAATGTAGACATATTTGAATTGGCCCATATTTGAAGTTTAAACCTTTTAAACTAGTTGCCTACTTTGGAAAACTGACAATATATATATGAAAATTGAGATATCTACCTTGTCTTAAATAAACAAAAGATTTCACGTTGATGCCATAGCTCAAATGGTATAGGGAGAGTGCTTGCCAATCAAGGCCCCAGTGCTAAAGAAAAATTAGCATATCTTGGTTGTATGCCTGTGACTCACACTTATAATCCTACCTATGGAGGCTAAGATCTGAGGATCAGTGTTTGAAGCCAGCCCAGGCAGCCAGGAAAGTCTACAGACTTTTATCTCTAACTGCCAAAAAGCCAGAAGTGAAACTGTGACTCCAGTGGTATAGCATTAGTTTTGAGCAAAAAAGCCCAGGGACAGCGTCCAGGTCCTGGGTTCAAGCCTCAGTACTAATGTGTGCTCACATAAGCACGCAGGCACACACACACACACACACACACACACACACACACACACACACACACACATATTCCCAACCTGTAAGCCTATATTTTTTCCCAGTAACACCCAGCCTGAGCTAATATCTTTAGTATGGTCTTTCCAATTTCCCACAATCTTTACTGTTCTCTCTCTCTTTTTAACCTGTTTTATCCAGATGCAAATCTAGGTTTTGAATGTACCTCTCCAAACTTCCAAACTTAGACATAAAGAATACAAGGAGTGGACAAAGAAGCCTATAAAGAAGCAACTATGAGATAAGAGAACCGGAGAATAGACTATTACAGAAAACTTGAGAGAATCTCAGAAGGTGTATTTGAATGAAAGAGGGCCCAGGTTGGCTTCAGTCCTTGGTCACTCTCTAGTGACAGTTTTTACAAAGAATACCTACAAGTCATAAGTTTACTCTCAAAATAGTCTTAAACCATGAGCATCCTACCCAGGACCTCCCAATAACTAGAATTACAGGTATGGAGTGCCACACCTGGATTATGATTTTTGAACTGTTTTATTTGGTGCTTCTAACTTTGTCTTAATTCATGTTCTTACCATAAAATGATCCTCTCCAATTTTTTGGATCATTTTTTTTGGAAATTTATTTACTGAAGGAATACTTTTTAAAATACTTGTAGCATTCCAAGAAAATTTTATGTGCAGCTTTAAATTAGAACTTGTAATGTTTAATTAATTAGCTAATTAACTTTTTGGTACAGTCTTAAAATGACTCTCAGGCTGGTCTTGAAACTCTTGAGTTTCAAACAGCCCTCCTGCCTCAGCTTCCCAAATAGATGGGACTACAGTTAATTACACCTAGCTAATTAAATTTTTTAAATTTATTTTTACCTGATACAGAAAAACATAAAAATTGTGCACATTAATGGGATGATGCGATGCTATGACACATGTATACATTGCATAAGGTTTTAGTCAGGGAACCTTTTATCATTTATTTAAGATATACAGTTTCAAAATCCTTCCCTTCTACCCTTTGAAATTCAGATTGAATTATTACTTCTTACTTTTACATCACATAATTCATGAAAATTGTAGAGTTTCATGCTTTCCCAGATACTGCCAGAATTGGTGGAATTTTGGGCTGTTCTTTTGCTTTCAGGACTGGGTTTTCACTGATAGGAATGTTTGCATTCCTTCCCTGTATGTCATAGTTTTTCCTTTGGATCTGGGTATGGGTCAGCGTTATAAAACATTTTAAGAAGCTCACAGTAAGTCAGTATTTATACCCTACTTCATTTTGTTTTCAGTATTTTAAAGTGTCTGAGAGTGCTTGGATTAGAGAAGAAATGACCAAAGTGCTTCCTGAACTTACTGTAAGATGTGGAAAGTGGCTAGGTTTCCTCATCTGGTTCACATTAGGCATCCTGATTATTTCTTCTTGCTTCCTTTTCTTCCTGTTTCTTACAACTGCTTTCTTAGATTATAGACACAAAACCAGTTTTGTACTTGACTAGTTCTCTTCCTTTTCCTCTCTAGACTCTTATTTGCCAAACTCTATGTTTTTTCATGATCTCTACAATTTGCCTCTGTATTTTCTTAAGATCTTGGTTTGGTTTTTTTTTTGTTTTGTTTTTTACTTACTTGGATTTTTCATGGAATGAGGCACAATGAAATCTTGTTCTTAAGTAAAAGTTCTGTTCTTTTGAACACTCACTCAGCACAACTTTACACAATTTTTGAAATTTATCTTTGTTACTTCCAGGAAAGATACAATGCAGAGAAAGGTTTTAGAGCTAGATTGACTGTATTTCTTGTCTTATTTCTACTATTTATGCAACCACAGATAATTCTTTTTTTTTTTTTTTGCCAGTCCTGGGCTTGAGCTCAGGGCCTGAGCACTGTCCTTGGGTTTTTTTCTCAAGGCTAGAGCTCCACCACTTAGCTACAGCAGCACTTCTGGCTTTTTCTATGTATGTGGTATTGAGGAATCAAACCCAGCTCTTCATGTGTGCTAGACAAGTACTCTTTCACTAGGCCAAACTCCCCACCATGTTTGAATTTTTTTTTTTTGCCGTTCCTGGGCTTGAGCTCAGGGCCTGAGCACTGTCCTTGGACTTTCTAAAGGCTAGAGCTCCACCACCTAAGCCTCAGCACCACTTCCAGCTTTTTTCTATGTATGTGGTACCAAGGAATCGAACCCAGGTCTTCGTGCATGCTAGGCAAGCACTCTACACTAGGCCAAACTCCCGGCCCTGAAATTATTTCTAAGGAAAGAAGCTGAAAGGAATAAAGAGCAGAAAAATAAAGTTGATGTAGTGTTTACATAAGATTTCAGTAAGCAAAGACACAGGTTAGCAGCAAATAGGACTGGACAGTAGGTGTAAATAGATTCCTGGCAGAAAGAATGGGTGAGCATAGGATAGTATGAGCTCAGAAACAGAGGGAGAGGCTGTCCAGTGTTGCTGGATCACAGGTCACAGTGTCAGAAATGTGTGAAGCCTGATTATAGAGCTCTGTGCCTGCTTTTATAAACTAAGTAAGACAAAAGTAAGTTTCAGGAGTGGAATGTATATCAGTGGCAAACCCCCAGGAACCTATTTCCTGCAATTAGGCTTAACTCCTAGTAGTCCATTTAGCTGTGAACTCATCAATGGATGATGATGTTAGCACCCTCCTTATCTAATCACTTCTCAAGAGTGCCACTAGCTGAGGATCAGGCCTTCAGCATGTGATCTTGTAGAAGGACATTCCACACCCAAATTATAGTATTATGTAAATATATCTCAATAAAGATGGCTAGCAAACTAGCAAAAAAAATCAGTAGTTTGCTTTAAAAGAACAAAAGTATACTATTGTGTGAAGAAAGGTGTTATTCTAATACATCTCTGTATTCTATATCTATGCAAATGTCAGTTGCAGCAGAATATTTCTTCAAGAAATAAAATCAAGGAGTAAATCTAGTGCTACCTGCCCTGAAAGGAATTTGAAAACAGAGAAGGCCATAGGTTTTCCATCAGAGTACTATCTTATGTGTTACTCAGCTTGCAAATCAATTATAAAGATCTCTAAAACATCAGACTTTTGATGCTATGTCATTTTGTGTATGTTTGTTAGTACCAGGTCTTTAATTCAGGGCCTTATACTTTAACTCACTTCTTTTGCCACTTGTGCCATACCTCCACTCTGGTATTTTTTCTTGTTAACTGGAACTAAGTCTCTATTGGACTTTTCTACCCAGACTGGCCTGGAATTGTGATCTTTAAGGTCTCAGGCCCCTGAATAGCTAGAATTACAGGCATAAACCATTGGTGTCTGGATTAATGCTATACAATTTATAATAGCAAGAGAACATTTTTTAAATGTTTGGGTAAAAATATTCCTTGAGTGAGGCTTGATGAATTGGCTATTCTACTTTTAGAATAAATAATCTCACTTCACTTTCACTTTTTATAGTGATTTTTCTTGGATGGCCTCATATATAATATTTACCATGATTTTAATCCTCATTCCTATATATCCTTAAGTGATTAGTACCTCTACACTCATTCTTGCTTTCTTTGACAGCTTTCACAAGGGTCCCTCCCATGCTACTTTGACTTTCTTCAGTGTTTTTGCCTATCTCCTCCAGTAGACTATATGCTTCATTAAGAAGAATAGTTGAATCTTATCTTTCTACTCCTCAATCTATAACTGAACTTAGCAAATAGGAAATACTTAGTAGACGTTGAACTAAACCTAATCAGAAAAGAAAACATATTACTAGGTATAATTAGGTGTTTAAAAAGTGAAACACAAGGCCGGGAGTTTGGCCTAGTGGTTAAAGTGCTTGCCTAGCATGCATGAAGACCCAGGTTTGATTCCTTGGTACCACATACATAGAAAAAAGCCAGAAGTGGTGCTGAGGCTCAAGTGGTACAGCTCTAGTCTTGAGAAAGTCCAAGGACAGTGTGCAGGCCCTGAGCTCAAGCCCAGGACTGGCAAAAAAAAAAAAAAAGTGAAACACAAGACTTATTAAAAATAGACCTTAAAGTTTCATTTTGTTAAAAACACCTAATTCAATACTAAATTTTTATTAGTCACTGAGTTTGTTGTAAGCACTGAAAATGCTTGTTGTAGAAACAGTAACTCTCCTTTTAGTCATTTCTGATAACTAAATGCAGTACCATTAACAGGCTTGGGAACACCACTGGGTTCTCTTAGTAAGCATACCATTGTTTGGATCACTAGCATAGGGAGTGCTAAAGAGTAGCTGACTAGCGATACACATTTAAGCTTTTCCTGTGCGCCCAGTAATATAGTTAACAGCAATGACAGGATATTGTTAGTCTAATTTCCTATCTAGTGGGAGGAACGTAAGAAAACATATAATGTTGGCTGGGAAAGTGCAAGGTGCTAAGTTCAAACTCCATACCTACCCAGAAAGAAAAAGAAAACTTCTAATGTGCTTGTTTCCATCTATATCAAAGTCTGAATTACAGAACTTACCCATCATTAGCTGTATCATTCTATAAGATTTTAAAAACTTTGTTTCCCTAAAACTTAGTGCTTTCATACATTATTGTCTCCTCAGGTCACTCAGTCCACCGCCAAAGAATTTAATGCTAATTGTTTTTTATTTGTTTGTTTTAATTTCAGTGGTAGGAATGGGATCCTGGTGCTTCCACATGACTCTGAAATATGAAATGCAGGTTAGTAATGACACAATTGATTATTCCTCAAATACTAGACATGTTTCAGATGTGAGAAAAGAACACACACAACTAAAGGGTAAAGTGATGGGGTGGGATTTGTAATCTCTGGAATGTCCTTCATTTCAAAGGGCCCAGACAGACTAAGTAAAGAAGCAGGCAGATAAATTATCATCCATAAAAGAATGAAAGCAGTGTAACTTTTTAATAGCTCTGTTTAGTTATATACAATTAAAGAGAATTAAAGCTGGGAATGTGGCTTAGTGGTACAGTGCTTACCTAGCATGTATGAATCCCTGGGTCCAATTCTTCAGTATCAAATACATAGAAAAAAAACCAGAAATGGCCCTGTGGTTCAAGTAGTAAGTAGAGTGCTAGCCTTGAGCAAAAGAAGCTCAGGGACAGTGCCCAGGCCCTGAGTTCAAGCCCCAGGATTGGGAAGAGGAAGAAGAAGAAGAAGAGAGGAAGAAGAAGAAG